>NC_041385.1:190936888-191141790 GCF_002162155.2 Triticum dicoccoides | reverse complement strand
GTCCATCTTCTGCTATATGAAGTATCCTGGAAAAAAAATGTGGGCAAGCTTACGGGACGAAACTCCGCCGCCACGAGGCGGAACCAATCTAGAGCTTTGGCAGAGCTGTTCTGCCGGGGATACTTCCCTCCGGAAGGGGGAAATCATCACCATCGTCATCACCAACGATCCTCCCACCGGGAGAGGGTCAATCTCCATCAACATCTTCACCAACACCATCTCCTCTCAAACCCTAGTTCATCTCTTGTATCCAATCTTGTATCCAAAACCACAAATTGGTACTTGTGCGTTGCTAGTAGTGTTGATTACTCCTTGTAGTTGATACTTATTGGTTTACTTGGTGGAAGATCATATGTTCAGATACTTAATGCATATTATTACACCTCTGATTATGAACATGAATATGCTTTGTGAGTAATTACATTTGTTCCTGAGGACATGGGTGAAGTCTTGCTATTAGTAGTCATGTGAATTTGGTATTCGTTCGATATTTTGATGAGATGTATGTTGTCTTTCCTCTAGAGGTGTTATGTGAACATCGACAACATGACACTTCACCATCATTGGGCCTAGAGGAAGGCATTGGGAAGTAATAAGTAGATGATGGGTTGCTAGAGTGACAGAAGCTTAAACCCTAGTTTATGCGTTGCTTCGTTAGGGGCTGATTTGGATCCATATGTTTAATGATGTGGTTAGGTTTACCTTAATACTTTTGTTGTAGTTGCAGATGCTTGCAATAGGGGTTAATCATAAGTGGGATGCTTGTCCATGTAAGGGCAGTACCCAAGCACCGGTCCACCCACATATCAAATTATCAAAGTACCGAACGTGAATCATATGAACGTGATGAAACTAGCTTGACGATAATTCCCATGTGTCCTCGGGAGTGCTTTTCTCATTATAAGAAATTGTCCAGGCTTATCCTTTGCAACAAAAAGGATTGGACCACCTTGCTGTACCTTATTTACTTTTATTGATTTTTACTCGTTACAATTTATCTTATCACAAAACTATTTATTACTTACAATTTCAGTGCTTGCAGAGAAAACCTTACTGAAAACCGCTTATCGATTCCTTCTACTCCTCGTTGAGTTCGACACTCTTACTTATTGAAAGGACTATGATAGGTCCCCTACACTTGTGGGTCATCAATGGGCTGGAAACTGCCCAACGGAATAACGGGCCGTCAATGGGTTTAAAGTGATACACTGTTCATTACGGGACAATTTCGCCATGGGTCGTTAATGGGTATGAAGCGATACACTGTTCATTACGGGCCAGTTTCACCATGGGCCGTTAATGGGCCAAGAGTTTCAAAGGGCCATACTTGGGTTAGAAGTTAAAACGGGCTGGAATCATATTAGACGGCCCAGATGATGCTACTGGGCCTAATTCGGATAGGTCGTAACGGGCCCTGGGTTAACGGGCTGTAAATGGGCTATATGCGATCATGCCGTTAACAGGCTTTCCATAGGCCGGCCCGCCACCTTTTGACCAAGTCAAACAGGCTGGCCTTTTCACAGGAATGGGCATCTGTTGGGCCGTGCCACGTGTCGACGTATCATAGGCGCCTTCTGTCCAATGAGTGGATGACATCTGTCCCAACGGTGAGCTGACACGTGTTTCCTCCAGCCAATGATGATTTTACATGTGGAAAATCCCCATTGGTCGGGGCTGTTAACGGGTTATCAAATCCAAAACCGGACCCGATAGCTTAACGGCGTTCCGTTACGGTGGATGCCATGTGTAGGTCACCCTTGACGAAAGCACTTCTGTGACGCGCGATTTATCATCATGGAAGTGGACACTTCTGTGATGATAATTTTGGTAATGTCATGGAACACTTCTACGACAACACATGTATGACTATCTTGATTCTATCATAAAATCGTCATGGATGTACATGCATGAAAAAAAATTCAACCTAGTGTGACAAACACGTATCATCACGGAAGTGTATTTTTTTGTAATGGTGTTACAAGGCGGCAGTATACCAGAGGGATGGAACAACACACTTGTGGTGCTGATCCTGAAGGTTCAAAACGCAAAGAGATTGAAGGATTTACGCCCGATTAGCCTATGTAACATAGTGTATAAGCTTGTGTCTGAAGTGCTTGCCAATCGGTTGAAGAGCATCTTGAGCGAGATAATATCCCCTAACCAGAGTACCTTTGTTCCGGGCAGGCTCATCTCAAATAACACAATCTTGGCATATGAGATGACCCACTACCTGAAGCGGAACAGGACGGGTTCCACACATTTTGTAGCTTTAAGGCTTGATATGAGCAAGGCATATGATAGAGTGGAATGGTCGTTCGTGGATAAAATCATGCACCAGTTAGGTTTTCCACCGGGTTTTGTGGCATTGATCATGAAGTGAATGAGTACAGTTCGCTTACGATTCAAGATTAATGATTGGTGCACGGACACAGTGGTACCTGGACGTTGCTTGAGACAGGGGGACCAAACATCCCCTTACTTGTTCTTGATCTGTGCGGAAGGCCTCTCTGCCTTGATCAATCATGCGGAGGTTGTGGCCTAATCAAGGGTATAAGGATTGCCCCAACGGCCCCAGCGGTAACACATCTCCTCTTCTAACGACTCGTTGTTGCTTTTGGAGGCTTCGAAGGAAAGTATGGCCACGGTTAATGAGGTACTGGAGGTATATGAAAGAGGTTCAGGCCGAACGACTCACAGGGAAAAATCTGCCATCCAATTTAGCAGAAATACACGACACTAGAAGAAACAATCCATGCTTCATGCGCTAGGGCTGCGCGGCAAGGGCCTCCAAGGGAAGTACTTGGTTCTACCAAGCTATGTGGGCAGATCACGCCAGGCGTGCTTTGAATATATCTTGGCCAAAATATGGGAGTTGCTGCAAGGATACAAGATTTAGTTGTTATCAAAGAAAGGCTAAGAGATCTTAATTGAAATGGTGGCTCAAGCTATCCCTACCTATGCTATGGCCTGTTTTGACCCGACGAAGGGTCTCTGCGTCGAAATTTGTACCATTACATGTGATTTCTGGTGGGCAAACCAAGATGACGAGCACAAGCACCACTGGGTCAGCTGGGATAGGATGACACTACCAAAAGAGCAAGGCGGTTTGGGTTTCAGAGATCTCCACTCTTTCAACATCACCATGCTTGCGCGTCAGGTCTGGCACCTGCTGCAAGCACCGGACTCCCTCTGTGCTCGTGTCCTATGCGCCAAATACTATCCAAGTGGTGATCTGCTAGCGGCGGCTCCGAGCCCGGGCATAAGCTATGTGTGGTGCAGCATTCTGCAAGGTATACAAGTGGTGAAGGAGGGCATGGTCTGGAGAGTTGGGGACGGACAACAAATAAGCATATGGCATGATCCTTGGCTACCTGCGGGGCAAGTCCGGTTCCCTAGAACCCCTCGAGGAGCCACCTTGCTTACCAAGGTATCTGAACTTATTGACCCGCTCACTTACAATTAGGATGTACAGCTGGTGCAACAAACATTCAGTGTAATAGATGCCGGAGTGATTTGGAAGATTCCAATCTTCGAGCACCATGAGGACTTTGTTGCATGGCATTTTGCCAGCAAGGGATTCTTCTCTGTCCGGTCAGCCTATAGGTTCCACACTGACATGCTCCAAAAACAACGCACTCGTCAACATGGGGAAAACTCATCAGGAGAGGAGGAGGACAGGGCGATGTGGCAGAAACTGTGGAAGGTACGTTGCCCGGGAAGGATCCACCATTTTCTATGGCAGCTGGCCCATAACAACCACCCTCTGTTGAGGAATACAGAGCACATCTGGGTTCAGCTCGTGACCGACTGTGTGGTCTGCCACCGGCTACAGGAAGACAGAGGCCATCTCTTCTTGCGGTGTAAGGAAGTGCGGAAGATGTGGCGCGCATGTGGTTTGGAGGAGACTCGTCAGAAGTTACTCATGTGACAGTCGTCGCATCAACTACTAAGCATCATTATATCCCTACCGGAAGATGAGAAATTGCATACTATTTGCCTCCTTTGGCTATGGTGGACGGAGCGAAACAAGGCAAATCACTAGGCACAAAGAGCTACGACCAAGGATTTCAGCTTCATGTTTGCCAAACACATTGCAGAATGGCGACTCTTCTTTGCAGAACAGGGAAGTAGCAGAACAAAGCCGACCAACCTGGGCTCTCCCGTCCATGGACGTCGTCAAGATAAACATGGGTGGGTTTTTCGACCCCGGTTCACGGCGGGCGGGGTGGGGCTGCATTGCCCGAGATGATACGGGTGAGGTCCTTTTTGCTGCGGCGGGGAATCTCACTAATATGAGTGAAGCCCTACATGCGGAAGCCACACAAATTGATGTATGCGATGAAGATGGCCAAGGAGCATGGTATGGGGCAAGTCGTCTTTGAGACAGACTGCATTGGGCTCCAGCAGGCAGTAACAACATCAGTCTTGGACCGCTCCCCGTTGGGAACCCTGTTCCGCGAGATCAAGTTCCTCCTCTAGCTATGTTTCATCGAGTGGTCTATATCATTTTGCCCACATTTGTATAATGCTCCTGTCCATGAACTGGCGGCTATCGGTAAGCGGGATGACAATGCTGACCACCAAGCGTAATCGATAAACCTCCCTAGAGTTGTAACTGATGCAGTGACCGCCGATTTGGCTGGTCCACGGTGATTTTGGAATGCAAGGCGTTCCAGTCCAAAAAAGTAGGATTTGGCGCCTCTTATGGCTACTCCTCCCTCCCTCCCACCTATATATATGTTGGAGGGGGCGCCTAGCACACACCAGACAATTGCCTAGCCGTGTGCGGTGCCCCCCTGCATCGTTTACACCCCCGGTCATATTTTCGTAGTGCTTAGCTGAAGCCCTGCGGAGATCACTTCAGAATCACCGTCACCATGTTGTCATGCTGACGGAACTCATCTACTACCTCAACATCTTGCCGGATCAAGAAGGCGAGGGACGTCACCAAGTTGAACGTGTGCAGAACACGGAGGTGTCGTGCGTTCGGTGCCTGATCGGTTGAAGCGTGAAGAAGTTCGACTACATCAACCACGTTGTGAAACGCTTCTACTTACAGTCTACAAGGGCACTGAGGGAGTCCTGGATAAGGGGGTATCCGGACAGCCGGACTATATACTTTGGACGGACTGTTGGACTATGAAGATACAAGATAGAAAACTTTGTCCCGTGTCCGGGTGGGACTCTCTTTGGCGTGGAAGGCAAGCTTGGCAATCCGGATATAGATCCCCTTCTCTGTAAACCGACTCTGTGTAACCCTAGCCCCCTCCCGTGTCTATATAAACTGGAGGGTTTAGTCCGTAGGACAGAACAACAATCATACCATATGCTAGCTTCAAGGGTTTAGCCTCTCTGATCTCGTGGTAGATCAACTCTTGTAATACTCATATCATCAAGATCAATCAAGCAGGAAGTAGGGTATTACCTCCATCGAGAGGGCCCAAACCTGGGTAAACATCGTGTCCCCAGCCTCCTGTTACCATCGGCCTTAGACGCACAGTTCGGGACCCCCTACCCGAGATCCGCCAGTTTTGACACCGACATTGGTGCTTTCATTGAGAGTTCCTCTGTGTCGTCGCTGCAAAGCTAGATGGCTTCCCCAACCTTCAACCATGCTGTCCTGGGTGTGACCTTTCTCCCCGGACAGATCTTCGTGTTCGGCGGCTTCGCACTGCGGGCCATTTTGCTTGGCCATCTAGAGCAGATCGATAGCTACACCCCTGGCCATCAGGTCGGGTTTGGAAACCTAAACTACACCGCCAACATCCGCGGAGACTTGATCTTCGACGGATTCGGGCCCGTGTCAGGAGCGCCGAGCAATCACGACGTGCATGACCTAGATCGGCAGTCGGACAGTATTCGGAACATCGCACCTGCTATAGCTCCGGACCTCGTTCTAGAGCAGGTCGTGCCTTCCAAGGACGGGTGGATGGACCCCGCCCCGGAGGCCACACACTCCTCGGCACTGGAGCCGAACACAGACTCCACTCCTAAAGGGATCTATGTCTTCGGACCCCCGGACTCATCTTCGTCCATGTGTTCCGGACCGCGCGCACCTGTGCCCATTGAATCTAACTGGGCTCCAATCATGGAGTTCACCGCCGCGGATATCTTTCAGCACTCACCCTTCGGAGACGTGCTAGATTCTTTAAGGTCTCTCTCCCTGTAAAGAGACTCCTGGCCGAACTATGTCCGGCTCGAGTGGGAAGCTAGCGACGAAGAAATTCGTTTCCCACCCACCACCCACTTAATAGCCACGGTCGATGACTTGACCGACGTGCTTAACTTCGACTTCGAAGACATCGACGGTATAGACGATGATGCAGGAGAAGAACAGGAACCACCGCCCACAGGGCGCTGGACTGCCACCTCTTCATATGATATATACATGGTGGATACTCCCAAAGAAACCAATGGCAATGAGGCAACGGAAGATAACCCCTCGGGGAACAAAGCAAAACACGGGCATCATCAGCGCCGCTCCAAGCCTCGCCACAACAATACCGGCACTGGAGAAAATCCAGATGGTGCCGAAGAGGAATATGATCCTGATCAACCCACCTTCGAGCAAGCCGAACAGGAACACGGGCCGGCTAGCCCAGACGAATAGGCGACAGACGGGTACTTGTAGGACGATAACTATATGTCTCCCTCCGAAGACGAGGTGAGCCTCGATGATGACGAATTCAATGTACCAGAGGATCCCATAGAGCAGGAGCACTTCAAGTGCAGGCTTATAGCCACTCCAAGAAGCCTGAAGAAGAAGAAGCAGGAGCTCCAAGCTGACCAAGACCTGCTCGCAGACAGATGGACCGAAGTCCTGGTGGCCAAGGAATACGGACTCGAGCCCCCGAGCAGGGGATACCCAAAGCATAAACTGCTAGAAGAAGAGGCCAAAGAGCATGAACTTCCCGCACAAGATGAGGCTGACCGGCCACCTTGTGGCCGGGATAAAACAGGCTATCAGGCCGGACACTAGCCCGCACCCCCACACCGGTTCACTATAGCCCGGGGCAATACGCAGGACCTGCAAGACATATTGGAAAACAACGCAGGACAACCAAGATCGATCTACGGATCACGAGGGCGCGCCACAGCTCATGCCACCGATCGTCACGCCGGATACAATAATGATACATCCGGCCGGGCCAGACATTACCGACCAGACCCAATCGGAATACGCCGTGACATAGCCCGACACAAAGGTGCCGCACACCCCCTCTGCTTCACTGATGAAGTAATGGAACATGAATTCCCAGAAGGGTTTAAACCCGTTAACATCGAGTCATACGATGGCAAAACAGACCCCGCGGTGTGGATCGAGGATTTTCTTCTCCACATTCACATGGCCCGCGGTGATGACCTACATGCCATCAAGTATCTCCCACTCAAGCTTAAAGGGCCAGCCAGACACTAGCTGAATAGCCTGCCAGCAAACTCCATTGGCAGTTGGGAAAATTTTGAAGATGCATTCCTCGATAACTTCCAAGGCACCTATGTGCGACCACTGGATGCTGATGACTTAAGTCACATTACCCAACAGCCAAGAGAGTCAGCCAGGAAATTCTGGACTCGGTTCCTAACTAAAAAGAACCAAATTGTCGACTATCCGGACGTCGAGGCCCTGGCGGCCTTTAAGCATAATATCCGTGACGAGTGGCTTGCCCGACACCTCGGCCAAGAAAAACCGAAGACCATGGCGGCACTCACGACACTAATGACCCACTTTTGCGCGGGCGAGGACAGTTGCTTGGCTCGCAGCAACACCGTGCCAGGAAACCCTGGCACTTCAGATATTCGTGACAGTAACGGAAAGCCACGGCGCAACAGACACAAACGTCGGAACAATGGCGACAATGCTGAGGATACGGCAGTCAATGCCGGATTCAGCAACTCCAAATCCGGTCAGCGGAAGAAGCCGTTCAAAAGAAACAACCTAGGATCATCCAGTTTGGACCGCATACTCGACCGCTCGTGCCAGATTCACGGCACCCCCGATAAACCAGCCAATCACACTAACAGAGATTGTTGGGTGTTCAAACAGGCCGGCAAGATAAATGCCGAGAACAAGGACAAGGGGCTGCACAGCGATGACGACGAGGAGCCCCGGCATCCGAACACTGGAGGACAGAAGAAATTTCCCCCCAGGTTAAAATGGTGAGCATGATCTATGCCACTCACATCCCCAAACGGGAGCGAAAGCATGCACTTAGGGACGTCTATGCGATGGAGCCCGTCGCCCCAAAATTCAATCCATGGTCATCCTACCCAATCACTTTTGATCATAGGGACCATCCCACCAGCATCCGTCACGGCGGCTCAGCCGCATTGGGCCTTGACCCAATCATCAACGGATTCCACCTCACACGAGTCCTCATGGACGGTGGCAGCAGCCTGAACCTGCTTTATCAGGACACAGTGCACAAAATGGGCATCAATCCGTCACGGATCAAACCCACAAAAACCACCTTCAAAGGTGTAATTCCAGGGGTAGAGGCCCGCTGCACGGGCTCAATAACACTGGAAGTGGTCTTCGGGTCTCCGGATAACTTCTGAAGCGAGGAGTTGATCTTCGATATCGTCCCTTTCCGTAGTGGCTATCATGCACTGCTTGGACGAACTGCGTTCGCTCGTTTCAATGCGGTACCACACTATGCATACCTCAAGCTCAAGATGCCAGGACCTCGCGGGGTCATAACAGTCAATGGAAACACAGACCGCTCCCTCTGTACGGAAGAACATACTGCGGCCCTCGCGATAGAAGTACAAAGCAGCCTCCTCCGACAAACAGCCAATTCGGCAACGCCATCCCCGAACACCATCAAGCGAGTCCGGAGTACCCCACAACAGGATAGTCAGGCACGCCAGGAGCTTGATTAGCAATCCGGCCTCCACCCCAGCCCCATTCAAGCGGCGTTTGTGCCACGCGTACACAACTACGCGCTCAAAATACCATGGGCATAGGTGGAGGCGAGACGACGATGCGGCCAGAGTGCGGGTCAGCCGCCAGGAAGACCGCATATTGTTTTATCTTTTTTCAGGACCCCACTTTCGGGCAGCCCCTCCAGAGAGATCGGATAACCGGACTCATTACAGAGGGAACACCAAGGAGACAAGAGGCTTCGCATACAGGGGAATACTCAGGTGGTCTTCTTCAATGATAGTTATACCTGCTCTTACATACCCGCATGTAGCCTGCCCTTGGATAGGATATGTCAAATAGTCATTTTTCTGCTTAATGCATTAATGGTACACCTACGCTTTGCTGTATTGTCCAAATAAATTGGAAGTAGTACATAGCGTCAGCTTCTTATTACTATCCTCATATTTTCTGTTGAATATTTATTCGATATTGCATCCGTACATTTTGGTACGATCAGTTTGCCAGGGCTTCTTATCGAGCCCCATAAAATGGCAAGAAAAGTCTGAACACTTTCAACAGTGCGGCACCCCGAACTTATAGCATTATATGCATCAGCTCCGAATCATGTCTTGGGTCAATAGTTGGGTTAGCCCGGCTCCCTTGTTTTGGTACCTTACGTTCCGTTATATCGGCTAAGGTAGCGCAGGGAGAACTACTGTGATTGTGTCCCGGTTCTTCCGGATGAGCACCTCAGTAGAGAAAGCCGAAAACTGACCGTCATGATGCGGCGAGAGTTGGTCGCTGTTCGCGAGGTACTAAAATCCCTAAAGATTTTTTCCGCTTAAGGCAAGGAATCGGCCTTGCCCGATTTAGGCGTGTATAATGCCCCTGTTCGGCTTTCCAAATACTAGGGGCTTCGCCGAAATTTAAAATAATAGACTTCTATGGCCAAGTGAGAGTTATAAAGCCGAATAGTCCGATTGTCTAGTTCGTTGCGCTAAACACCTCCTTAAAGGACCAAGAATTTGGAAAAGGAGTGTTTAGGTTTTCCACGAACACCCCAATACTAGTTACAAGGGGGCGGAAGCCGACGACTGGCCTACTTTCAGATTTTGATAAACGGCCGCAGAGAAGGTAATATTTTAAATCAAACAAAGCGTTATATAGCACAATCAAATGTGTTCTCATATTACACAGACGACATGAGTACATTTACTCGAAAATAATGTTCTTAGGACATTCACTCGCCACAAGCCGAGCGCCTTTCATAACGCCGTCATAATACATTTCGGGATAGCGGTGCTCCTTGCCCTTCGGGGGTCCATCCTTCACGAGCTTCTCAGCATCCAGTTTGCCCCAATGCATCTTCGCGCGAGCAAAGGCCCGTCGGGCACCCTCAATACATACGGACTGCTTGATAACTTCTCGCCGTGGATAGGCATGCACCATCCGCTTCACCAGGCCAAAGTAGGTGCCGGGCAGGGGCTCGCCAGGCCACATCCGGACTATGAGGTCCCCCATGGCATGTTCGGCCGCATTGTGGATTTCGACCAGCTGCTTCAGTTGCTCACTCAGAGGCATCGGGTGTTCGGCCCCAGTATATTGGGACCAGAACAGCTTCTCTATAGAGCTCCCCTCTTCAACGCGATAGAACTCAGCGGCATCCGAAATGCTGCGTGACAGATCTGCGAATGCCCCTGGAGAGCTCCGGATTCGTGTAAGTAAAAGAAATGACTCCTCCACACGCTTGCTTTGCATAAAGAATGACTTACCCTCTGCTATCTTCTTGGCCGCCTGGATTTCCTGGAGGGCCTTTTGGGCTTCGGCCTTGGCGTCGACCGCGCTCTGGAGGGCCTTTGCAAGCTCAGACGCTTGCATCTTGTAGTCATGCTCCAGGGAGCCGAACTTCTTGCCGAGCTCCTGGAGCTCCTGCTGTACCTCTCCCACCCGAGCATCTTGCTTCTCTCGCTCGGTGCGCTCTGTATCCGCCTTGGCTTTGGCCGCGAACAACGCTTCCTTTAGGGCCGCCACTTCGGTCGTGGTCCCTATTAAAAGCCATGATGCTTTTTATTAGCATCGCCAACTTTTTATCCTCTATACGACATATGGACGGGGTCTCTCTTACCTTTGTTCGCCTCGAGATGCTTCTTCACGAGGCCGAGCTCTTCTTCGGCCTGCCCTAGTTCGCGCTTGAGTCTGGCAACCTCAGCCGTGCGCACAGCGGCGGTCAGCAGAAGTGTCTATTTGATTCATACAGACAAATACTATTAGCTTCCTGTGGTTTTTTATTTAACCCTCCGTTTGGCTTTTCTTTCCGAACACCAACCAGAGCATCAGGGGCTAATGTCTATCAGGTGATATTTCCTCACACTTTCTTTACCTCAAAGCCTATTAGCAGGCTGGTGCAGGCTTCGGTCGACCCGCTCTTGGCGGACCGAACCTTCTCAATCACCGTACCCATAAGCGTACGGTGTTCATCCTCGATGGAAGCGCCTCGAAGCACTTCCAACAAATTATTCGATGCCTCCGGCTGGGCGGAGGTCATCAGCACGGCCGGCTCGCCCTCCTTCGTGAGGGACTGCTTACTGGAATCCGGAAATGGAGTCGGACAATGGAGTCGGACAGTTAATCCGCTCCGCCATCTCCACCCAATCCCGTTCGGTCAGCATGGTGACCTAAGAATCCTCCCACGAATATACTAGGAAGGAAACATCTTGTAATAACCAGAGGACTTACCGGACTGGCGAGGTGGCTTGCGCTGAGCCCCCGGTCCTCAGAAATGGGAGGAGGAACTTCGCCGGTCTTGAACAACACCTTCCATATTTGTTTGTGCATTGTGTCGAAGAGCTCTAGCAGCATCTAGTGTTCGGCCGGGTCGAACTCCCACATATCAAATGCCCGTCTTTGACACGGGAGAATCCGGCGAATGAGCATGACCTGGACCATCTTGACAAGCTTGATCTTCTTATCCCTCATACTTCTGATGCAGGTCTCAAGTCCGGTCAGCTCCGTGGGTTCGCCCCAGGCCAGGCCCTTCTTCTCCCAGGAAGTGAGCCGCATGGGGATTCCGGATCTGAATTTGGGGGCCGCCACCCAGTTGGTGTCGCGCTTCTCGGTGATATAGAACCACGCTAATTGCCACCCCTTTATGGTCTCCACGAAGGAGCCATCGAGCCATGTAACATTGGGCATTTTGCCCACCATGGCACCTCCGCACTCCGCCTGTTGGCCGCTCACGATCTTCGGCTTCACGCAAAAGATTTTCAACCACAGGCCGAAGTGAGGCTTGATGCGGAGGAAGGCCTCGCACACGACGATGAACGCCGAGATGTTGAGGACGAAGTTCGTGGCCAGATCATGAAAATCTAGCCCGTAGTAGTACATAAGCCCGCGGACGAATGGGCGGAGTGGAAATTCGCGGACGAAATGAGGGAGAAATACTACTCTCTCCCGAGACTTCGGAGTGGGGATAATATGTCCCTCCGTCGGAAGCCTGTGCGCGATACTCTTGGCCAGGTATCCGGCCTCCCAAAGCTTGGTGATGTTCTCCTCCATGACAGAGGAGGCCATCCACTTGCCTCCCGCTCCGAACATGATGCGATCCTACGGAGAAGGTGAGAACTTGGGCGCTTGAGCTCAAGGGTGCGAGAACGGATGAGCAAAGGAGTAAGAAGGCGTGGGTGAAAATGGGAGACGTCCGTCCCTTTATAAAGGCAATATAGAATGTGCGCCTCCCCGCTTGCCTCTCGAAATCTCCTATCTTCCCGAGCGCCTCGATTAATGGCGCTGGTTGGGTTACCCATACCCGTATTGATGGAGATCTCGTGATAAGGGGACACGATCTCTGCTTTCACAAGACGTGCCAAAGAAACCGCCTCGCGATGTGTGCGGAGACAGGTTGTAGAAAACGGTTCGAATAAAAACCGGACCGTGGCGTGATGTCACTTTTCGAAGAATTGTCAGTAGATTAGATTTGTGGATTATTATTATTCTCTCTACGGTGGTATATGGAATGTTATCTTGCAGAGCCGTACACGGTCCTTGTGTTCGGAATTAATTTTGGAGTATTCGGAGGTGGAACCCGCCTCGCCATGCCGAAGACAATCTACGCGTCGGACTCATCATCATTGAAGCCTGGTTCAGGGGCTACTGAGGGAGTCCTAGATAAGGGGGTATCCGGACAGCCGGACTATATACTTTGGTCGGACTGTTGGACTATGAAGATACAAGATAGAAGACTTCGTCCAGTGTTCGGATGGGACTCTCCTTGGCGTGGAAGGCAAGTTTGGCAATCCGGATGTAGATCCCCTTCTCTGTAAACCGACTCTGTGTAACTCTAGCCCCCTCCAGTGTTTATATAAACTGGAGGGTTTAGTCCGTAGGACAGAACAACAATCATACTGTAGGCTAGCTTCTAGGGTTTAACCTCTCTGATCTCGTGGTAGATCAACTCTTGTAATACTCATATCATCAAGATCAATCAAGCAGGAAGTAGGGTATTACCTCCATCGAGAGGGAGCGAACCTGGGTAAACATCGTGTCCCCAGCCTCCTGTTACCATCAGCTTTAAACGCATAGTTTGGGACCCCTACCCGAGATCCGCCGGTTTTGACACCGACAGGTACATATATACACTCTCCCTCTCGTTGCTATGCATCTTCATGAATAGATCATTGTGTGTGCGTAGAAATTTTTTTGTTTCCCATGCAACAATTCCCAACATAATGGCAATGGGCAGCAGAGCTATGACTCATGGCGACTTGGGCTCGGGATGCCCAACTACCAGGAATGGACGTCCACAGTTGCTAGAGCGCATATAGAGAAGGAAAGGCGGAGCGACTGATTTGGGATGACTCCCACTGATTCCTTCAGTGGGAATGCTCGGGGAGGAGAGGCAGAGCTAAAGGGTAAGGTGGCTAGCTTCAGGGCGGTCGCTGGTCACGAGAACGATGAAGGTCGTTGACGACGGCATGAACCGGGTACCGGTTGCATAGAGGGGGGGGGGGTGCACGAATGGCATGCCTACACGGATCCAATGCTATGGATAGGACTTTATAAGGTCGGCCGTGTCGTCAGAATTTCAAGGACGCAACGGACGGAAGATGGCTTTCGAGGACGATGGCGTCGTCTTCGTGGCGCGAATCACCTCAACTGGGGACATGGACGGAATTAAAGTCTTGGGAAACATATTGGTAGAGGATAAGGATGAGGATCATCAACAACGGTGGCGGAGGGAAGCACGGCGTCGCTGCGCTGCTCTAACACGCCATAATCGACCGGCCTAGCCCGATTGGTCCTAGTCAACACGGGGCGCATGCCTCTCTCGCCAGACCAGCCCTGCAAGCAGATCCCATTAGTCAGGTGGGTTGTCAAAAACTGTTAAAATGTGAATTAATTTAGTTTGTTACCGCTCCACCCAAAACCGGTACTAATTTGCAAAAAATTAAAGGCGACTGTTGCAAATTGTCAGATGATTTCTCGGTTTCTTAGAGAAATCAGCCGACTAGGCAGCCGTACGATCAGCGCGCTATGGCCATTGGATTACAGCAACGCCACGGCAACAGTAAGCGTGTGACTGCTTCGATGCAATGCTGTTGCACCCGTAGCAAAAGCTCCACTGCAGCTCCTATGGCGCACCTTCAGCGTCCGACGAAGCTCGGACGTAGCACCGCCAGCATCCAGGGAAGCTTCAATGCAACTCCGAGAGAGCTCCAAACAACCCCGCAGAGCTCCAACGCAGCACCAATGGCTCCTGTGAAGCTCCAATGCAACCCCATGAGAGCTCCAACGCAGCACTGGTGATGCCCGACGAAGCTCCAGTGCTACTCTGGTGAAGCTCTATTGCAGCACCGGCTATGTTTTCGGCGGCTCGACGTTGCTCCACTACAACACCAGCGGTGCTCCTGACAGCTTCAAGGCAACATCACCGGAGTTGCAGCGCCTCCGTCCGACACTCGCCACGGTCGTAGTCATAGCACCGTGCGACACTCCATTGCAGCTCACGAAGGCGGCCATGGCAGGCAGTGGGCGACGTAGAAGCTACTCGCGATTCATGATCTCCGGCGCGACAGTGCTGCATCGGCTGCCTTCAATCGCAGTACCAACTGCCGCCGTCGCAGACGGCCATGTCAACGCTCCGTTGATGCTTCACTTCAGCGCAAACACTCCTCTCTCCTCATGACAACTTTTCGCGGCGGGGCTTGCAGCATCCCAGAAACGCGATGGGGGAAGGAGGAGGGGAAGGAGGGGGGCAAGTCTCCGGCAGTGGCGACGGCCGGCTCTGCTTGTCCCGGCGGCCTGCATCAGAGAGAGGAGAGGGAGAGAGACGCTCGAGAGGGAGACGACCCGCCGCTGATTGAGAATAAGGTGGAGAGGGGGTGGATGCGGTGGGCGGGCCCACGAGGGCACGTGTCGATTGGAGGAGCGGGTTTAGAGAGAGTGAGATCATCCGGTTAATTCTGATTGTTTTCCAAAGTTAAAAGTTGGTACCAATTTGTCGCCCTGGCCGCGAATCAACCTGTGGTTGGATGGTTAGATGGACAATGGTATCCCCAAACCACCAGGGTTCAAGTCCTGAGACTCACATTATTCCTAAATTTATTTCAGGATTTCGGGCGATGCGCTTTCATTGGGAGGAGACGTTCCGTCGATAACGAGTCGCCTGTGGTGACTTTATAAATCTCAAGTCAAAGATGCTCATAGGGTTAAGGTGTGCGTTCATAGGGGTGAGTGTATGCGCGTATGTATGAGCACTTGCGTATGTACATATGCTCAAAAAAAATGTCGACCTAGCCTCTATTGTAATACTCCTACTCTGTTGCAATTAGCGTGAGTCCCTATTTTGTTTCTCTCTTGCGGCTCAGCAAAATTAGCACGAGTCCTCCTAGCTACACCTCTTGAGTCCACCTGAACCGGTCCCATGCATGCCTGCAGCCCCGCATGACGATTAGTTAGTTGGGCCATGAAACCATTGCCGTGATCTTTCAAAAAAAGAAACCACTGCTGTCTGCCCGTCTCGGTGCTCACCGGGCAGGATCAGCGCCGCTCCACCTAATCGATCACGTACCATTATTTCACGTTTCCGTGCCTACGCGCGCATTCTGGCCGTGGCCGATCTAGCCTTTCTGCAAAGAAGACGTCAATCAACAAGAAATCTGGATGAAGCACTAAGATGGGCGAGAGACGCGAGGAGAGGTCAGGCATCACGTGAAACACCACACTTGTAAACCCTCGCAACGCCCGTCAGATCGATCGTCTGATTCGAGCCAGAGTCGTGCCTGGCCGGCTTAATTAAACCAGCAAACCCCAGCCGCCAGTCCAAAACACGGGCCTGCTATGCTGTGATGGTTCCCCATTTCTGCCACCTTTCCCCGCGCGCCGCGTGCAGTTGGCGCGCAGCACAGACAAGGCTTCGCAAGTTCGCAACGGACGGCGCAGGGAGTCGTTGACCTGCATGTGCATGCACGGCACACGGGTGTCAACTGACAAGGCACGGGCGTGGGACGTCCGCCGTCCACGCACGCCGCGCCTGCCAACTGCCCCTTCCAACCGGGCCAAGCCAGCCATTGCCCGCTCGCGGCTCGCACACGTACACGGCCAGCACACAGCACGCCGGCCGGACACACGGGCCACAAAGTTATAGCTGGCTCAGCTGCATTCCTCGTGATTAACTAACCAAAGCCCTCCGGCGTGATATTTCCTATGCCGCGCGCGGCCGGAGCTACCTATAAAAGGCGATTGCCTGTGTGGTGTGACTCTGTGGTGCAGCACAGTCACACCACACACTACCACCACGCACAAATCGTCCTAGCTTGATCTCAAGGGCGGCCATGGAGACGATGGCGGCGAACGGCGGTGGGAAGGGCAGGGCGGCGGCGAGGTATGGGGACAGGGAGCAGCAGGGCGCGGGGTGCGGAGGCGCGGGCCGCTTCCAGATGCCACTGCACTACCCGAGGTACACCAGGGACAACTACGAGGCCATGCCCGAGTGGCAGCTCGACCGCCTCCTCTCCGACTACGGCCTCCCCGTCCACGGCAACGTCAATCAGAAGCGCAGCTTTGCCATGGGCGCCTTCCTCTGGGGCGCCGGAAACTGATCTGCCGACCGGCCGTACGTCTAATCTTCTCCCTCCACCGTGGAGCAGACGAGCAGTGCTAATCAATCATTCATGAGTCATGACTCACTTACGATGGACCTGAGAGATACTCCCTCTCTTCCAAAATAGATGACCCAACTTTGTACTAATTTTTATACAAAGTTAGGTTATTTATTTTGGAACGAAGAAAGTAGTATTATCCACATACGCAGAGATCGAATAGCTAGCTACTCCTCCTGTCCCAAAATATAAAAACGTTTTTGACAGTAGTATAGTATTATAAACGTTCTTATATTTTGAGATGGAGGGAGTAGCTACCAAGTTGATATGACATGGCATATACTATATGTGTTTGTATGCTAATTTGGACTAGTTGATCGTTTGAATTTCTAGCTAGCTACGGTGGTGTGGTTACTGATGTGTGAAACTGGGAATTGCGTATGTCTTAATAAACTTCTTAATGTATAGCTAGTACAAAGTTATTTTAAAATTGAATCATGTATTTTAAAACGGAGGGAATATAATATTGCTCTATGTGTAGCTAGTCGTGCTTGAGAGTGCAGCATAACATGTGTGTGAGGGCATCTTCAGCCGCGTCCCCAACAGGCTTCCCTAGGCCACTTTTTCGGCGCCGGCGCCAAAAAAACGGCCCAGTCGCGCCCCTAGGACGCCGAAAATCGCCGGTTCGGACTTTTTTTTCGCCCGGCGGTCACAGGCCGAACCCGGCACGCTGGGGAGCCGTTGGGGGCTCCGGCGCTAGGGAAAAGCACGCCTGGCCCACACCGACAGGGGAAAAGTCAAGGTTTTCTTCCCCCGACTCGCCTCGCACCCCCCGCGCCCTCGGCCACCACTAGCTATATCCCGGCGACGGCCGCCGGCCTACTCCGCTAGATAGCCATTCCCCGCCGGAAAATAGCAGCGCTTCGCCGCGGCAGCCCCTCCCGCAGCAACCGGGCGTTTCCGGCCGCCGTTTTCTGCCGCGGAGGCGCGGTTTAACGGCGGGTACACGCCCACCGAGCGCAAGGTGTTTCTACAAGTTCTGTCAGGCAGTGGTGGCAGTGTTTGGGCCACAATACTTGAGAACACCCAATGCGGAAGACATTGCTCGGATCCTAGCCCAGAATGCAGCAAGAGGATTTCCTGGGATGCTTGGAAGCATCGACTGCATGCATTGAAAATGGAAGAACTGCCCATTTGGTTGGCAGGGGATGTACAAAGGCGCCAAAAGCGGTTGCAGTGTGGTGCTTGAGGCGGTAGCCACACAGGACCTCTGGATTTGGCACTCCTTCTTTGGTATGCCAGGAACTCACAATGACATCAACGTGCTGCAGCGCTCTCCTGTTTTTGCCAAGCTCGTTGAGGGCCATTCTCCTCCGGTGAACTTCGAGATCAATGGGCACCAATACAACAAGGGGTACTATCTAGCTGACGGCATCTATCCGAGATGGTCGACATTTGTGAAGACGATCTCAAACCATGTGGCAGGAGGCAAGAACGCCTGGTTTGCGAAGCTTCAGGAGGCTTGCAGGAAGGATGTTGAGCAGGCATTTGGTGTGCTCCAATCTCGATTCGCTGTTGTTCGGTACCTCGCTCAGACCTGATCGAAAGATCAAATGTGGGAGATCATGACTTGCTGTGTCATCTTGCACAACATGATCATCGAGAGCGAGCAAGAAGACCCAGTGTTTGACACTGAACCATACTACAGGCAGGGTCCTCTAGCCGAAGTTGATCACCAGCTACCGGCAACTTGGATTGCCTATCTCAGTATGCGTCAGGAGATCCGAGACCCACAGGTGCATCATCAACTGCAGAAAGATCTGATTGAGCACCTATGGAGGCTCAAGGGGGACGCCGCGTGATGAAATACGAGTTTTTATTTGTTGAACTATATAATTTGTATTGAACTATTTGTTGTTGTAGTATTTTGTTGAAGTATTTGATTTTTCTGTGATGAAATATGTGATAAGGAATAATTGTGTTGATAATTGAACGCCGAGACACGGCGAAACCACGCCGAATATGGGCCTATTCTCGCCCATATGGACCGTTTATTCGCTGAAATTGGGCTGCAAAGTGGGACAATTTTGGCGCCTGGGGGCGAGCTGGGGGCGACGACTGAGCGCAAAACCGCCCCCAGCACCGAGTGTATCGTCGGCTCGCCCCTAGGGGGCGATTTGTATGCGTCCTGGGGGGCCAACGACTGGGGATGCCCTGACCTATCTGTACTACTCCCTCTGTCCTGAATACAATATCATTTTTTAAGCTATGCTCATCTCGTGATACCTGAATTAATAATTAAGGGCTCCCCGCCGGCTGATCCGGAGGTTTTCGCGAGCAAAACAATTGTTCCTGAGGCGCTGAGACCAAATGAAAAATAGGGCCCCAAATTTTAGAAAAAGAAAACATATTACTAAAGCATACTTTCGTATAACTATAAAACATACTATTACTAATGCATCATTCGAGTTCAGGGCTCATTTGCTATATTTAAAGCTTTTAAGTGCATTTCTAGGTGTTTCATGGATATAATTCAATTTTGTACTGCGGGTACATGAAACAGTGCACAAAAATGGTTTGAAAAATATATTTGCTCTTGAGTATATTTGTATGACTTATGCAAGAAATGAATAGAAATTTCAAAGATCTCTGTCTCGAGAGTCAACCACAAACATGGAATTCATTGATTTTGGTAATTCTAGAAAATGTAAATGAAGTCTAAAAAACATGAAACTTGGAATGATGTCATGACAAGACCTCAGTATTCTACGTAAAAATTTGAGATGGTTCAAGAAAGTTTTCATGTGCGCTGCTTAGAAACCGAACCATCTCTCAAGAAGCATCGTGGTTTCGAGAGTGAATGCGATAGGTATGAAGGCAAGTTGACATTTTCTTCATCTTCGACCTTATAATTTTTTACACACTCAACATGCATCATAGAATCCTTGATGTTAAATTTTGGCACTTTTCAAAGCTCATTCGCTATATCTAAGTCATTAAGTGCATTTCTAGGCATTTAATGGATACAATTCAAATTTGGACTACAATTACATGAAATAGTGCACTGAATGGTTGTAAGAAAATCATATCTAGGGTCTTGAGTATATTCTAATGAATTCTACAAGAAATTGAAATAAATTTCAAAGATCGCTATGGCAAGAGTCAACCACAAACATCGAGTTCAATGATTTTAAATTCGGGAAAATATAAATGAAGTCTGAAAAACATGAAACTTGGCATGGTGTCATGATATACCCTAACTATATTGCGGTAAAAAGTTTGGAAGGTTTCACATAATTTTTCATGTACACTACTTATAAACCCAACCATCTCCGAGGAAGAATCGTGGTTTCAAGAGTGAATGTGATATGTTTGAAGGCAAATTGGCATTTCCTTCACCGTTTGACCTTAAAGAAAATCTTCACTTAACATACATTTAAGAATCCTCCATGTTAAAATTTGGCACTTTTCAATGCTCACTTGCTCTGTTTAAGTCATTAAGCGCATTTCTAGTCATTGAATATATTTAATTCAAATTTGAATTGCGACTACATGATATACTGCACAAAAATGGTCAAAAACATATTTCGGGTCTTGGTTATATTTGTATGACTTATATAAGAAAATGAAAGAAATTTCAAAGATCTCTATGGCAAGAGTCAACAACAAACATGGAGTTTGTTTGTTTTTTAATTCTAAAATGTAAATGGGGTTTCAAAAGCATAAACCTGGCATTGTGTGGTAAAATTTTGAGAATGTTTAAGAAAAGTTGTCATGTACACTGCTTAGACAATGAACCATCTCAGAGAAAGGATCATGGTTTTGAGAGGGAATGCGTCAAGTTTTTGAAGGAGAATTGGCATTTCCTTCATCCTTTGACCTTGCTTTTTTTTTTCTACACTCAACATACACTATAGAATCATTCATTTTCAAAATTGGCATTTTGTAGGGTTCTTTTGCTATATTTAAATTATCAATTCTATTTCTAGGAATTTAATAGATATAATTCAAATTTGAACTACGAGTACATGAAACAGTGCACAAAAATGGTCTGAAAATATATTATTTAGGGTCTTGTGTACATTTGTATTCCTTATCCAAGAAATGAAAAAGAAATTTGAAAGATATCTATGACAAGAGTCAAGCACAAACCTTGTGTTTATTGTTTTTTAATTCTAGAAAATATATGTAAAGTCTGCAGAGCATGGAAAATGCATTAATACCAAAATTCAAAATTTGGAAGATAATGTAGTACGTTCCACAGGTATCTTTTTGGGGTCATGTTAGATAATGTTTTTTGAAGCACTACATAAATGTTCATCTCATGTTTTTAGAGGACTCACATGAAACGAAACAAAATTAATGTATTTTTGAAGAAGTCCATATGTTTGCAAAAATTACATGTATTTCAGAACACTAGGTACTAGTCCATTTGTAGGATCGAAAGTATGTCTAGAGGGGGTGATTAGACTACTTGACCAATTAAAAATCTATAATTTTCCTAATTTTAGTTGTTGGCAGATTTTAGCAATTATGACAAGTCAAGCTCTCAATCTACACATGCAATTCTAAGAGTATAGCAGCGGAAAGTAAAACATTGCATTGACAGTAAAGGGAAGGGTTTGAAGAAGGCAAACACAATGGAGACACAAAGATTTTGGGCATGGTTCCGATAGGTGGTTGTCGGTGTCAAAACCGGCGGATCTCGGGTAGGGGGTCCCGAACTGTGCGTCTAAGGCTAATGGTAACAGGAGGCTGGGGACACGATGTTTACCCAGGTTCGGGCCCTCTCGATGGAGGTAATACCCTACTTCCTGCTTTATTGATCTTGATGATATGAGTATTACAAGAGTTGATCTACCACAAGATCGTAGAGGCTAAACCCTAGAAGCTAGCCTATGATTCTGATTGTTGTTGTCCTACGGACTAAACCCTCCAGTTTATATAGACATCGGAGGGGGCTAGGGTTACGCCAAGTCGGTTACAGAGAAGGAGATCTACATATCTGAATCGCCAAGCTTGCCTTCCACGCAAAGGAGAGTCCCATCCGGACACGGGACGAAGTCTTCAATCTTGTATCTTCATAGTCCAACAGTCCGGCCAAAGTATATAGTTCGGCTGTCCGGATACCCCCTATCTAGGACTCCCTCAGGCACCCCTGAACCAGGCTTTAATGACGATGAGTCCGGCACGCAGATTGTCTTCGGCATTGCAAGGCGGGTTCCATCTCCGAATACTCCATAGAAGATTTTGAACACAAGGATTGTGTCCGGCTCTGCAAAACAAATTTCACATACCACCGTAGAGAGAATAATATTCCACAAATCTAATCTGCTGACAACCTTTTATAGTGTGACATCACGCCACGGCTCGGTCATTATTCGAACCATTTTTCACAACCGGCTACCGCACATATTGCGAGGCGGTTTCCTTGGCACGTCTTGTCGAAGCAGAGATCGTGTCCCCTTATTGCGGGATTCTCATCAATACGGGTATGGGTAACCCAACCGTGCCATCAATCGTGGCGCTTGGAAAATAAGCGATTTTGATAGGCAAGTGGGAAGGCGCACAGTTTCTACTGCCTTTATAAAGAGATAGGGATCTCCCGTTTTCTCCTACGCCTTCTTCCTCCCTTACTCATCCATTCTCGCACCCTTGAGCTCTAGCCCAAGTTCTCACCTTCTCCGTAAAGCCATTCACGATATGTCCGGAGCGGGAGGCAAGTGGATGGCCTCCTCCGTCACAGAGGAGGACATTACGAAGCTTCGGGAGGCCGGATACCTTGCCGCAAACATCGCGCACAGGCTTCCGGCGGAGGGACAGATCACCCTCACTCCAAAACCTCGGGAAAGAGTAGTGTTCCTCTCTCATTTCGTCCGCGGACTGGGTTTTCCACTTCACCCATTTGTCCGCGGGCTCATGTTTTACTATGGGTTAGATTTTCATGATCTGGCCCCAAATTTTGTCATCAACATCTCGGTGTTTATCGTCGTGTGCGAGGCCTTTCTCCGCATCAAGCCCCACTTCGGCCTGTGGCTAAAGATCTTCAACGTGAAGCCAAAGATAGTGAGCGGCCAGCAAGCGGAGTGCGGAGGCGCCATGGTGGGCAAGATGCCCAACGTTACCTGGCTTGAAGGCTCCTTCATGGAGACCGTGAAGGGGTGGCAATCGGGGTGGTTCTACATCACCGAGCCGTGCGACGCCAACTAGGCGACGGCCCCCAAATTTCGATCCGGCATCCCCACGCGGCTCACCTCCTAGGAAAAGAAGGGCCTGGCCTGGGGTGTACCTGCGGAGCTGACCGGACTCCAAAACTGCATCAAAAATATGATAGACAAGAAGATCAAGCTTGTCAACATGGTCCAGGTCATGCTCTTCCGCCGGATCCTCCCGTGTCAAAGACGGGCGTTTAATATGTGGGAGTTCGATCCGGCCGAACACTAGACGCTGCGAGAGCTCTTCAACACGACACATAAAGACGTCTGGAAGGTGTTGTTCAAGGCCGCCGAAGTACCTCCTCCCACTTTCGAGGACCGCGGACTCAGCGCAAAGCGCCCTGCCAATCCGGTAAGCTCTCTAAATATCACAAGATGTGCTTTTCCTAGTATATTTGTGGGAGGATTTTAAGCCACCACGCTGACCAAACAGGACTATGTGGCGACGGCGGAGCGGATCGACTGTCCGGCTCCGCTACCTGAAGATCCAACAACCGCACTCCTGACGGAGATGCTGGTTCCGGCGCCTTATGAGGTGCCGGAGAAGAAGGCCAAGACGGCGGCCATGGGGACCAGGAAAGGCCTCCGGCACCGGGCCGTAATAGACTCGTCGTCCGAGGACGCTGAGGCAGATTCCTCCCATAAAGGCGGGGAGGAAGTAGAAATCCCCCCTCCCCGAACCGGGGAGGAGAAGAAGAGAAAAGCCGCCCCACAGGGGGAGGCTAGGACGCCCAAGAAGGGAAAGACATCCCTTCCGGACTACTCCACCACGGCCGCCTACAGTGACGAGGAGTGTTTGCCCAGGGCCAAGCCCCTGGCGAAATCGTAAGTATCCGTACCCCACAGTATGTTTAACGCGTCTTAGCTTCATTGTTTGTTATAACGCCGAGCTCTCATGTGTAGTCCGGCCAAGTCCAACCTCGAGGTATCCTCTTCGGATGGGTCCTTGAGTGAGTCGGAGATGAATAGCTATTCACTTCCGACGGCCACCTCCCCGCGGCTCGCGGATGACACCGAGGTGTTGTCCCAGAGGATACCGGAACAGGGGGCGACGGTTCTGGAGATGCCCCAAGGCGAAATCCCAGACGCCGGGCACATGGGGGGTAAGATCCCCTTGGATTATGCTGACGGGAGCCGCAACAAGTCCGGCTCCCAGCCGGATACTGCGCCGGAACCTCCAATGGTTCCGGATTCAAGTAGGCAGCCCCTCGCTAAGGAGGGCGAGCTGTCAGTGCCGATAACCTCTGTACAACCGGAGTCATCTGATAACTTGCTGGAAGTGCTTCGCGGCGCTTCCATCAACGAAGAGCACCATACTCTTATGAGTGCGGTGATTAAGAAGGTTCGGTCTGTCAAAAGCGGATTGACCGAAGCCTGCGCCAGCCTCCTAATAGGCTTTGAGGTAAGTAAAGAAGGTGTAAGAAAATATCACTTGATAGACAGTAGCCCCTGATACTCTGTTTGGTGTTCGGAAAGAAAAGCCAAACGGAGGGTCAATTATTATCCGCAAGAGTCTAACATAAACATTCTATGTGAATAGGCGTTGCTGCTGGTTGCTGCCGCCCGCACTGCCGAGGTCGCCGGACTGAAGCGGGACCTAGGGCGGGCCGAAGAAGAGCTCGGCCTCGTGAAGAGGCAGCTCCAGGAGAACAAAGGTAAGTGATACCCCGTCCGTATATAATATAAAGGAAAAAGTCATGGATTCTAACAGAAGCATCATGAATTTTATAGGGGCTACAACCGAAGTGGCGGCCCTGAAGAAAGCACTGTCCGAGGCCGAAGACAAGGCGGCCAAGGAGAGCACTGATACGTCTCCAATGTATCTATAATTTTTGATTGTTCCATGCTATTATATTACCCCTTTTGGATGTTTATGGGCTTTATTCTACACATTTATATCATTTTTGGGACTAACCTACTAACCGGAGGCCCAACCCATATTGCTGTTTTTTTGCTTATTTCTGTATTTCAAAGAAAAGGAATATCAAACGGAGTCCAAACGGAATGAAACCTTTGGGAGCCTTATTTTTGGAACAAATCTGATCCAGAGAGCCTGGAGTGCAAGTCAAGAAAGCTCCGAGGGCCCCACGAGATAGGAGGGCGCCCCCCCCTGTAGGGCGCGCCCCTATCTCGTGGGCCCCTCGGGCATCCACCGACGTACTTCTTCCTCCTATATATGTCCACGGACCCCGAAAACATCCAGGAGCACCACGAAACACAATTTCCACTGCCGTAACCTTCTGTATCCGTGAGATCCCATCTTGGAGCCTTCGCTGGCACTCTGCCGGAGGGGGAATCGATCACGGAGGGCTTCTACATCAACACCATAGCCTCTCCGATGAGTTGTGAGTAGTTTACCACATACCTATAGGTCCATAGTTATTATCTAGATGGCTTCTTCTCTCTTTTTGGATCACAATACAATGTTCTCTCCCTCTCTTGTGGAGATCTATTCAATGTAATCTCTTTTTGTGGTGTGTTTGTCGAGATCCGATGAATTGTGGGTTTATGATCAAGTTTATCTATGAATAATATTGGAATCTTCTCTGAATTCTTTTATGTATGATTGAGTTATCTTTACAAGTCTCTTCGAATTATCAGTTTGGTTTGGCCTACTAGATTGATCTTTCTTGCCATGGGAGAAGTGTTTAGCTTTGGGTTCAATCTTGCGGTGATCTTACCCAGTGACAGAAAGGGTTGCAAGACACGTATTGTATTGTTTCCATCGAGGATAACAAGATGGGATTTATATCATATTGCATGAGTTTATCCCTCTACATCATGTCATCTTGCTTAATGCGTTACTCTGTTCTTATGAACTTAATACTCTAGATGCAGGCATGAGTCGCTCGATGTGTGGAGTAATAGTAGTAGATGCAGGCAGGAGTCGGTCTACTTGTTATGGACGTGATGCCTATATACATGATCATGCCTAGATAACGTCATAATTATTCGCTTTTCTATCAATTGCTTGATAGTAATTTGTTCACCCACCGTAATACTTATGCTATCTCGAGAGAAGCCTCTAGTGAAACCTATGGCCCCCGGGTCTATCTCTTATCATATTTGCTTTCAATCTACTTTTATTTGCATCTTTATTTTCTGCATCTATATTATAAAATACCAAAAATATATTTATCTTATCATACTTTCTCTATCATATCTCAATTTTGTAAGTGACCGTGAAGGGATTGACAACCCCTTTATTGTGTTGGTTGCGAGTTCTCAGTTTGTTTGTGTAGGTGCGTGGGACTTTTGAGGAGCCTCCTACTGGATTGATACCTTGGTTCTCAAAACTGAGGGAAATACTTACGCTACACTTTGCTGCATCACCCTCTCCTCTTCGGGGAAACCAACGCTAGCTCAAGACGTAGCAAGAAGGATTTCTGGCGCCGTTGCCGGGGAGGTCTTTGCTCAAGTCAAGACATACCAAGTACCCATCACAAACCTATCTCCCTCGCATTTACATTATTTGCTTCTCGTTTTCCTCTCCCCCACTTCACCCTTGCCGTTTTATTCGCCTTATCCTTCCCAATCTCCTCCTCTCTTTTCCGCTTGCCTTCCCTTTGCCATGGCCGAGTCAAAAAGAACTAAGGGTTTTCTCCCAAGCTCTAGTGCCTTGGACAACCCATCTACCCTCTCTAAGCTCATGAACAATGACAATATAAGACCCACCGGGGTCTCCAATGAGAGCTTGAACAATTTTGATGAGGACGACTCTGGAATTTTTCGTTATTTACTTGATGAGTCTTTAAAAGATGCTTGGGATATGTTATTAAGAATTCGGGCTAGCTATGTGCCACAATATCAAATTGAAGATTACTTAAAGAGTTTTTATGTGGGCTTGCCGGTTTCTTTTAAACAAGTTTTAGATTCTATTTTTGAAGGAAATTTTCTTGAAAGGGATGCGATAGATACTTATGAAAAGATGAAAACCATATTTGGGCACCCTTTGATGATAAGGTTGAATCAACTACTCTCTTGTGCTTTTATCAAAATGAAATTACCAAAGAGATGAAGTCTAGTTTGGAAGCAAACTTCCGTAACGTGCTTAATCTTACTTCTTCCATTAATGGCCATGTTCTTACTTTGAATAGAAGATTGAATTCCATAGAAAGGAGATCCCCCTCATCAAGTGCCAAAGATGGCACTAGTTAGATCTATCCTTGCTTTTATGCCTAGCTAGGGGCGTTAAACGATAGCGCTAGTTGGGAGGCAACCCAATTTTTCTTTATGTTTTTTGTTTTTGCTCCTATTTAGGAATAAATATTGCATCTACTATCTGTTTAGATGTGTTTTTATCTTTTAATTAGTGTTTGTGCCAAGTAGAACCTATAGGATAAACTATGATGATAGTTGATTTGATTCTGCTGAAAAACAGAAACTTTGCGCTCACGAGAAAAAATTCAATAAATCACAGAAACGTGCTTTTGCATTGATTCTTTTTTATTCTGATAAATATACAAATTTTCCAGTACGTCCTATTTTGGTAGGATTTTTATACTTCCATAAGTTTGCGTTAGTGACAGATTGCTACAGACTGTTCTGTTTTTGACAGATTCTGTTTTTCGTGTGTTGTTTGCTTATTTCAATGCATCTATGGCTAATAAATTAGTTTATAAACCATAAGGAAGTTGGAATAAAGTAGGTTTAACACCAAAATAAATAAAGAATGAGTTCATTGCAGTACCTTATGTGATGGTTTTTTTTTCACTAACGGAGCTTATAGGATTTCCTGTTGAGTTTTGTGTTGTGAAGTTTTCAAGTTTTGGGTAAAGCCTTTATGGACTATGGAATAAAGGGTGGCAAGAGCCTAAGCTTGTGGATGCCCATGGCACCCCAAGATATTCAAGATTATCCAAAAGCCTAAGCTTGGGGATGCCCCGGGAAGGCATCCCCTCTTTCGTCTTCGTTCATTGGTAACTTTACTTGGAGCTATATTTTTATTCACCACATGATATGTGTTTTGCTTGGAGCGTCGTGTATTATATTAGTCTTTGCTTGTTAGTTTACCACAATCATCCTTGCTGTAACACACCTTTTGGGAGAAGCCTATTTGATTATAATTTGCTAGAATACTCTATGTGCTTCACTTATATCTTTTGAGCTTGATAGTTTTTGCTGTAGTGCTTCACTTATATCTTTTAGAGCATGACGGTGGTGTCTTAATTTTTAAGAAATTGCTAGTCTCTCATGATTCACTTATATAATTTTGAGAGTATTTTAGAACAGCATGGTATTTGCTTTTGTTACAAAGTTGGTCCTAGAATGATGAGCATCCAAGTTGGGTATAATAAAAACTATCATAGGAAGTGAATTGGATGCTATGATCAACTTGATACTTGATAATTGTTTTGAGATATGGAGGTAGTAATATTAAAGTCATGCTAGTTGGGTGATTATGAAGAATGCTTGTGTTGAAGTTTGTGATTCCCGTATCATGCACGTATGGTGAACCGCTTTGTGATGAAGTTGAAGCACAATTTTATTTATTGATTGTCTTCCTTATGAGTGGCAGCCGGGGACGAGCGATGGTATTTTCCTACCAATCTATCCCCCTAGGAGCATGCGCGTAGTGCTTTGATTTTTGATGACCTCTAAATTTTTGCAACAAGTATATGAGTTTTTTTGATTAATGTTGAGTCCATGGATTATACGCACCCTTTCACCCTTCCACCATTGCTAGCCTCTCTTGTATCGCGCAATTTTCGCCGGTACCATATACCCACCATACTCCTTCCTCAAAACAGCCACCATACCTACCTATTATGGCATTTCCATAGCCATTCCGAGATATATTGCCATGCAACTTTCCACCGTTCCGTTCATATGACACACATTACTTTTGTCATATTGCTCTTTGCATGATCATGTAGTTGACATCATATTTGTGGCAAGGCCACCTTCATAATTTACATACATGTCACTCTTGAGTCATTGCATATCCCAGTACACCGCCGGAGGCATTCATATAGAGTCATATTTTGTTCTAGCTTTGAGTTGTAAATCCATAAAAGTGTGATGATCTTCATTATTAGAGCATTGTCCTCGTGAGGAAAGGATGATGAAGGCTATGATTCCCCCACAAGTCGGGATGAGACTCCGGACTTTACAAAAAAAGAAAAAAGAGAAAAAAAAAAGAGAAAGGCCAAAAAAAGGCCAAAGAAAGAAAGAAAAAAAAGAAGAGAAAAAGAAAAGGAAAATAAAATGATAGAAAAAGAGAGAAGGGACAATGCTACTATCTCTTTTTCCACACTTGTGCTTCAAAATAGCACCATGATCTTCATGATAGAGAGTCTCATATGTTGTCACTTTCATATACTAGTGGGAATTTTTCATTATAGAACTTGTCTTGTATATTCCAATGATGGGCTTCCTAAAATGTGCCCTAGGTCTTCGTGAGCAAGCGAGTTGGATGCAGACCCACTTAGTTTCTTTGTTGAGCTTTCATATATTTATAGCTCTAGTGCATCCGTTGCATGGCAATCCCTACTCACTCACATTGATATCTATTAATGGGCATCTCCACAGTCCGTTGATACGCCTAGTTGATGTGAGACTATCTTCTCCTTTTTGTCTTCTCCACAACCACCATTCTATTCCACATATAGTGCTATGTCCATGTCTCACGCTCATGTATTGCGTGAAAGTTGAAAGAGTTTGAAATTATTAAAGTATGAAACAATTGCTTGGCTTGTCATCGGGGTTGTGCATGATTAAATATTTTGTGTGATGAAGATCGAGCAATAGCCAGACTATATGATTTTGTAGGGATAAATTTCTTTAGCCATGTTATTTTGAGAAGACATGATTACCTTGATTAGTATGCTTGAAGTATTACTATTTCTTATGTCTTTATGAACTTTTATTTTGTATTATTTGGATCTGAACATTCGTGCCACAATGAAAGAAAATTACATTATGAATTATGCTAGGTAGCATTCCACATCAAAAATTCTCTTTTTATCATTTACCTACTCGAGGACGAGCAAGAATTAAGCTTGGGGATGCTTGATACGTCTCCAACGTATCTATAATTTTTGATTGTTCCATGCTATTATATTACCCCTTTTGGATGTTTATGGGATTTATTCTACACATTTATATCATTTTTGGGACAAACCTACTAACCGGAGGCCCAGCCCGTATTGTTGTTTTTTTGCCTATTTCAGTATTTCGAAGAAAAGGAATATCAAACGGAGTCCAAACGGAATGAAACCTTCGAGAGCGTTATTTTTGGAACAAATCTGATCTGGAGAGCCTGGAGTGCAAGTCAAGAAAGCTCCAAGGGCCCCACGAGATAGGAGCCCCCCTGTAGGGGGCGTCCCCTGTCTCGTGGGCCCCTCGGGCGTCCACCGACGTACTTCTTCCTCCTATATATGTCCACGGACCCCGAAAACATCCAGGAGCACCACGAAACACAATTTCCACCGCCGTAACCTTCTGTATCCATGAGATCCCATCTTGGAGCCTTCATCGGCACTCTGCCGGAGGGGGAATCGATCATAGAGGGCTTCTACATCAACGCCATAGCCTCTCCGATGAGTTGTGAGTAGTTTACCACAGACCTACGGGTCCATAGTTATTAGCTAGATGGCTTCTTCTCTCTTTTTGGATCTCAATACAATGTTCTCCCCCACTCTTGTGGAGATCTATTTGATGTAATCTCTTGTTGCGGTGTGTTTGTCAAGATCCGATGAATTGTGGGTTTATGATCAAGTTTATCTATGTATAATATTGGAATCTTCTCTGAAGTCTTTTATGTATGATTGAGTTATCTTTACAAGTCTGTTCAAATTATCAGTTTGGTTTGGCCTACTAGATTGATCTTTCTTGCCATGGGAGAAGTGTTTAGCTTTGGGTTCAATCTTGCGGTGATCTTACCCAGTGACAGAAAGGGTTGCAAGACACGTATTGTATTGTTGCCATCGAGGATAACAAGATGGGGTTTATATTATATTGCATGAAGTTTATCCCTCTACATCATGTCATCTTGCTTAATGTGTTGCTCTGTTCTTATGAACTTAATACTCTAGATGCAGGCAGGAGTCGGTCGATGTGTGGAGTAATAGTAGTAGATGCAGGCAGGAGTCGGTCTACTTGTTATGGACGTGATGCCTATATACATGATCATGCCTAGATAACATCATAATTATTCACTTTTCTATCAATTGCTCGACAGTAATTTGTTCACCCACCGTAATACTTATGCTATCTCGAGAGAAGCCTCTAGTGAAACCTATGGCCCCCGGGTCTATCTCTTATCATATTTGCTTTCAATCTACTTTTATTTGCATCTTTATTTTCTGCATCTATATTATAAAATACCAAAAATATATTTATCTTATCATACTTTCTCTATCAGATCTCACTTTCGTAAGTGACCATGAAGGGATTGACAACCCCTTTATTGCGTTGGTTGCGAGTTCTCAGTTTGTTTGTGTAAGTGCGTGGGACTTTTGAGGAGCCTCCTACTGGATTGATACCTTGGTTCCCAAAACTGAGGGAAATACTTACGCTACACTTTGCTGCATCACCCTCTCCTCTTCGGGGAAAACCAACGCTAGCTCAAGACGTAGCAAGCACCGAGCGTGAGAAACAGGAGGCTCGGGTTAATGAGGTACAGCAAGAGCTCCAGGAATTCGGCAAAAAGTTTGAGTCCTTGGAGCGTGACTTCAAGACGCAAGTGTCCGAGCTTGCGAAGGCCCTCCAGAGTGCGCAAGACGCCAAGGCCGAGGCCCAAAAGGACCTCCAGGAAATTCAGGCGGCCAAGAAGATAGAGGTAGGTAAGGCATTCATTATGCAGGGCAAGCATGTGGAGGAGACATTTCTTTTACTTACCCGAATTCAGAGCTCTCCAGAGGCATTCGCAGATCTGCCACGCAGCATATCGGATGCTACGGAGTTCTACCGTGCCGAAGAGGGGAGCTCGATGGAGAAGTTGTTCTGGTCCCAGTATGTCGGGGCTGAACATCCTATGCCCTTGAGTGACCAACTTAAGCAATTGGTCGAACTCCACAAGGTGGCCCAACTGGCCATGAAGGACTTCGTAGTCCGGTTGTGGCCTGGCGAGCCCCTGCCCGACAACTACTTCGGCCTTATAAAGAGGATGGTAAATGCCTGTCCGCAGCTTGAAGTTATTAAGCGATCTATCTGTATTGAGGGTGCCCGCCGAGCCTTTGCCCGCGCGAAAGTGCACTGGCAAAATTGGATGCAGAGAAGCTGGTGAAGGAGGGACCGCCAGAGGGCAAGGCGCATCGCCACCCCGAGAAGTATTATGACGGTGTTATGAAAGGCGCCCGCCTTGTGGCTGATGAATGTGCCAAGGATGTAATTTTTGAGTGAATGTACTCATGTCATCCTGTAATATGAAAACTAGTTCATGTGCGCTATATAACGCTTTTTGATTTAAAATATTACCTTCTGTGCGGCCATTTATAAAATTCTGAAAGTTGGCCAGTCGTCAGCTTCTGCCCCCGTGTAACTAGTACTGGGGTGTTCGTGGTAAACCCAAACACTCTTTATCCAAATTTTTGGTCCTTGAAGGAGGTGTTTAGCGTAGCAAACAAGGCAATCGGACTATGTGGCTTTATCACTCTCACTTAGCCATAGAAGTCTACAATTTTAAATTTCGGCGAAGCCCCTAGTATTCGAAAGGCCGAACTTGGGGCGCTATACATGCCTAAATCGGACAAGGACAATTCCTCGCCTGAAGCGGAAAAGATCTTTAAGGATTTAAGACCTCTCGAATAGCGACCAGCTCTCGCCGCATCATGACAGTTAGTTTTTGGCTTTCTCTACTGAGGTGCTCGTCCGGAAGAACCGGGACACAATCGCAGTAGTTCTCCCTACGCTACCTTAGCCGATATAGTGTAACGTAAGGTACCAAAACAAGGGAGGCGGGCAAACCCAACTATTGACCCAAGACATGATTCGGAGATGATGCATATAGTGCTATAACTTCGGGGTGCCGCACTGTCAAAAGTGTTTGGACTTTTCTTGCCGTGTTATGGGGTACATTGAAGCCCCTGGCGAATTAAACGTACCAAAGTGTACGGGTGCAATTTGTATTAAATAAGCAGTCGAGGGAAAATATTAAGAAAATGGTAATAAGCTGATGCTATGTACTTTCCCATTGTTATTTAAGTAATACGTCAAAGCGTATGTTTACAAGTAATGTAATAAGCAAAAAATAGGACTATTTGACATGCCCTATCCAAGGGCAGGCTGCGTGTGGGTATGTAAAACAGGTATAACAATCGTTAACATAGACCACCTGGGTATTCCTTTGTACGCAAAGCCTCTTGCCTCCTTGGTTTTTCCTTCCCGTGACGAGTCCGATGATCAGGTTCTCTATGCGGGCTTCCCGAAAGTAGGGTCCTGAAAAGAAAGAATATGATAAAGGTATAAAGGTATGCAGGTCTCGTGACGGTTGAGCCGTACTGTGGACCACATCGCCGTCGTGCCTCCGCTTATGCCCATGGTATTTTGAGTGTGTAATTGTGTATGCATGGCACAAATTTTGCCGCTTGACTGGGACTAGGACGTAGGCCGAATTGCTAGTAGAGCTCTTGGCGTGCCGAACAATCCTGTTGCAAAATACTCTAGACTCGCTTGACGGTGTCCGGGATTTTTACCGCCGAGTTGGCAGTCTGCCGAAGAAGGTTGCTTTGTACTTCTGCTGCGAGGGCTGCAGTGTGCTCCTCCGTACGGAGAGAGCGGTCTGTGTTTCCATTGACTATTATAACCCCGCGAGGTCCTGGCATCTTGAGCTTGAGGTATGCATAGTGTGGTACCGCATTGAATCGAGCAAATGCGGTTCGTCCTAGTAGTGCATGATAGCCACTACCAAAGGGGACGATATTGAAGATTAACTCCTCGCATCGAAAGTTGTCCGGAGATCCGAAGACCACCTCCAGTGTTATTGAGCTCGTACATCAGGCCTCTACACCTGGGATTACACCTTTAAAGGTGGTTTTGGTGGTTTGATCCTTGAAGGATCGATGCCCATTTTGCGCACTATGTCTTGATAAAGCAGGTTCAGGCTGCTGCCACCGTCCATGAGGACTCGCGTGAGGTGGAATCCATCAATGATTGGGTCGAGGACCAATGCGTCTGAACCGCCATGACAGATACTAGTAGGATGGTCCCTGCAATCAAAGGTGATCGGGCAGGATGAACATGGGTTGAACTTTGGGGCAACTGGCTCCATCACATAGACGTCCCTTAGTGCACGCTTCCATTCCCGCTTGGGAATGTGAGTGGCATAGATCATGTTTACTGTTTTCACTTGGGGAGGAAATTTCTTCTGTCCCCCTGTCTTCGGCCGCCGGGGCTCCTCGTCATCCTCGCTATGAAGCCCCTTGTCCTTGTTTTCAGCATTCAACTAGCCGGCCTGTTTAAACATCCAGCATTCTCTGTTAGTGTGGTTGGCTAGTTTATCGGGGGTGCCGTGAATTTGACACGAGCGGTCGAGTATGCGGTCCAGACTGGATGATCCCGGATTGTTTCTTTTAAATGGCTTTTTCCACTGACCGGACTTGGAGCCACTGAATCCGGCATTGACTGCCGTGTCTTCAGTGTTGTCTCCATTGTTTTGATGCTTGTTTCTGTTGCGCCGTGGCTTGCCGTTGCTGTCGCGGATATCTGAAGTGCCGGAGTTTCTTGGTGTGATGCTACTACAAGCCAGCCAGCTGTCCTTGCCCGCGCAAAAGCGGGTCATGAGTGTCGTGAGGGCTGCCATGGACTTCGGCTTTTCTTGGCCGAGGTGTCGGGCGTGCCACTCATCACGGATGTTATGCTTAAAGGCCGCTAGGGCTTCGGCATCCGGACAGTCGACAATTTGGTTCTTTTTAGTTAGGAACCGAGTCCAGAATTTCCTGGCTGACTCTCCGGGCTATGGGGTTATGTGACTTAAGTCATCAGTGTCCGGCGGTCGCACGTAAGTGCCCTGGAAGTTGTCAAGGAATGCATCCTCCAGGTTTTCCCAACTGCCAATGGAGTTCATCGGCAGGCTATTCAGCCAATGTCGAGCTGGTCCTTTGAGCTTAAGGGGAAGATACTTGATAGCATGTAGATTATCACCATGGGCCATGTGAATGTGGAGAAGGAAATCTTCAATCCATACCGCGGGATCTGTTGTGCCATCATATGATTCGATGTTTACGGGTTTAAACCCTTTTGGGAATTCGTGATCCATTACTTCATCTGTGAAGCAGAGGGGGTGTGCGGCGCCTCTATGCCGGGCTATGTCACGACGCAGTTCGAATGAGTCTGGTTTGTTGTGTTCGGCCCGGCCGGACTTGTTGCTAGTGTATCCGGCATGATGGCCATCATCACACATTGTGGCGCGCCCCCATGATCCGTAGATCGATCTTGACTGTCCTTCTTTGTTTTCCAATATGTCTTGCAGGTCCCGCGTATTGCCCTAGGCATTAGCGTTTTTGTTTGATGTGCGGCCGGGTGCAGGTGGTTGTTCGGGCTGATATGCAGCTTTCTCTCGGCAACGAGGTGGCCGGTCCGCCTTTTCCTGCGCTGGTATTGTAGGCTCTAGTGCCTCCTCTTCAAATTGAGGTAGCAACCTGCGCTTCGGGTAACTTTTGGTTGGGCGCTCAAGTCTGTATTCCTCGGCTGCCAGGACTTCAGGCCATCTGTCTGTTAGCAGACCTTGTTCAGCTTAGAGCTGCTGATGTTTCTTCTTCAGGCTTTTTGCAATGGCTATAAGCCGACACTTGAAGCGCTCCTGCTCGATGGGATCCTCAGGCACGATAAATTCATCGTCACCGAGGCTCACCTCGTCTTCGGAGAGAGGGATGTAATAGTCTTCCTCCAAGTCTCCGTCTGTTGCCTGTTCATCTGGGCTAACTTGCCCGTCGTCCTGCTCAGCCTGCTCGAAGTTAGGCTGATCGGGTTGTATTCATCGTTGGAACCATCCGGATTGCTATCGTCTCCTGTGCCGGCATTGCTGTGGCGGGGCTTAGAGAGGCGCCGATGACGCCCATGCTTTGACTACTTCCCTGAGGGATTATCCTCTGTTGCCTCTTCGCCATTGTTTTCTTTGGAGGTATCCACCATATATATATATCATATGATGAGGTGGCTCTCCAGCGCCCAGTGGGCGGCGGTTCCTGTTCTTCTCCTACATCGTCGTCCATACCGATGATGTCTTCAAAGTCGAAGTCGAGCACGTTGGTTAAGTCATTGACAATGGCTATTAAGTGGGTGGTGGGTGGGTAACGAATTTCTTCGTCGTCCGCTTCCCACTCGAGCCAGACATAGTTCGGTCGTGAGTCTCCTGATAAAGAGAGAGACCTCATTGAATTTAGCACGTCACCCAAGGGAGAGTGTTGAAAGATATCCGCGGAGGTAAACTCCATGATCGGTGCCCATTCAGATTCGACAGGCACGGACGCACGCAATCCGGAACCTGAGACCGGAGACAAGTCCGGGGGTCCGGTGACACAGGTTTCCTTAGAGGTGGAGCCTGTGTTCGGCTCCAATGCTAATGGGTGTGCGGTCTCCATGGTTGGGTCCATCCACCCATCCTCGGATGGCGCAATCTGCTCCAGATTAAAGGCCGGAGCAGCTGCAGGTGCGATAGTCCGCATACCGTCTGAGGGCAGATCTAAGTCATGCACGTCGTGACTGTTCTGCCCTCCTGGTACAGGCTCGAATCCGTCGAAGATCAAGTCTCCGCGAATATCAGCGGTGTAGTTTAAGTTTCCAAATCAGACCTGATGGCCAGGGGCGTAGCTGTCGATCTGCTCCAGATGGCCAAGCGAGTTGGCCCGCAATGCGAAGCCGTCGAATACGAAGATCTGTCTGGGGAGAAAAGTCTGACCCTGGATCGCATCATTGCTGATGATTGAAGGAGCCATCGAGCCTTATAGCGACGACACAGTGGAACTCTCAATGAAAGCACCAATGTTGGTGTCAAAACCGGTGGATCTCGGCTAGGGGGTCCCGAACTGTGTGTCTAAGGCTAATGGTAACATGAGGCTAGGGACACGATGTTTACCCAGGTTCGGGCCCTCTCAATGGAGGCAATACCCTACTTCCTGCTTGATTGATCTTGATGATATGAGTATTACAAGAGTTGATCTACCACGAGATCGTAGAGGCTAAACCCTGGAAGCTAGCCTATGATTCTAATTGTTCTTGTCCTATGGACTAAACCCTCCGGTTTATATAGACACCGGAGGGGGCTAGGGTTACACCAAGTCAGTTACAGAGAAGGAGATCTACATATCCGAATCGTCAAGCTTGCCTTCCACGCAAAGGAGAGTCCCATCCGGACACGGGACGAAGTCTTCAATCTTGTATCTTCATAGTCCAACAGTCCGGCCAAAGTATATAGTCCGGCTGTCCGGATACCCCCTAATCTTGGACTCCCTCAGTGGTGCTATTATACATCCACGTTTATGGAGACTTCAACCCACGAAGGATAACAGTTGCATGAGTCCATGGAGGGTTCCACCAACGAAGGGTCCACGAGGAAGCAACCTTGTCTGTCCCACCATGGCCATCGCCCACGAATGACTTCCCTCACTCGGGTAGATCTTCATGAAGTAGGCGATCTCCTTGCCCTTAAAAACTTCTTGGTTCAACTCCACATCATAGAGGCTCCCAAGTGACACCTAACCAATCTAGGAGACACCACTCTCCAGGTAATAGATGGTGTGTTGATGATGAACACCTTGCTCTTGTGCTTCAAATGATAGTCTCCCCAACACTCAACTCTCTCTCATAGATTTGGATATGGAAGAAGAAGGATTTGAGTGGAAAACAACTTGGGAAAGGCTAGAAATCAAGGTTCAAATGGTTGGAATGGAAACTCTTGATCTCAACACATGAGTAGGTGGTTCTCTCTTGGAAAATGGATGATGGAAGCGTAGGCACATTCTGATGGCTCTCTTACAAATGAAGAGGGGGCGGAGAGCTATATATAGCCTCCACATTAAATCCAACCCTTACACGCTTTCCATCTTGGTGGCACCGATTCTGAAACTCGGTGGAACCGATCAGTACAAAAATATGAACGTTAGGAATCTCTGTGGGACCGACTAGAACAACTCGATGGGACCGATGTGCTAGGGCTTAGGGAAAACCTCGTCTTGGTGGTGCTGATTGCAGCAAATTGGTGGGGCCAAAGTGAATCAATAAGGCAACAGAGAGTTGGTCAAGCCATGTCAGCGAGACCGATTGCAATTCTTGGTGAAACTGAAATAATTGCAACAAGCAACAGAGAGTTGTCAAGGCCATCTCGATGAGACCGAGATCCATATCAGTGTGACCGAATCGTTAGGGTTTCTAGCAGCGGCTATGTTAAATGAACTTGGTGGCTCCGGGTAGAAAGAATTGGTGGGGCTGAGTTTGGAATTTAGGTTTGGACATATTTGGAAGGAGAAAGTGGCTGAGGGTTTTGGAGCAATATCACTAAGAACTTTGAGCAAGTATACCATTAAGCAACACCTCATCCCCTTTTAATAGTATTGGCTTTCCTGTGGACTCAATGTGATCTTCACTAAATGAGAAATGACTAGTCTTGAGCTTTTGCCAATCTTTACCCTTATCATTTTGAAGGGGTTCCACATCCTCTTATCCTTGCCACGCCACTGTTGAACTCATCTGAAGTATTCTAGATGAAACTATTAGTCCAACAAGAAATATGTTGCCATTAATTACCAAAATCACCCAGGAAGGACTTCTGCTTTCACCCTCCATTTCTAAAGATAAGCCTTTTTAGATATTTCAATATGGAATACATACAGATGTATATAGACGTTTAGAGTGTAGATTCACTTATTTTGCTCTGTATATAGTCCGTATTAAAATCTCTAAAAAGTCTTATAGTTATGAATGAAGGGAGTAGTAACTATCTCCACATGTTAGAAAAGATAGTGAAAAAGTACATGTATTTCAGAAAGGAAAAAACATAGACATGCATTGAGCACGATGAGCCTACCTCCTAAGGCCGAATATCTCCCATGCGAAGGTTCCACCCTAGTTGCGACCTTATCCGCAAGTGGGTCGAAGTCCGTGATCCTAAGCTGCCTTGGGGGCGTTTGGTTCACAGGCAAGGTTGACTTGGCTAAGGATATTGTTAACCACCTTGTTGGCGATGGCTAATTTTTGTTGTTTGGTTGCGAAGGATTAGATGAGATGGATAACCACTTCTTATGTTTGGTAGGAAGGATGAAAGGTGGCTATGGATGGTCATTAGTTTTTTTCCTTATATTGTTCATCTAGAATGCAAAATTAAAGCTGATCGCTATGAACCAAATATTATGCTACTTCTTATCAACGGCTCAATGTTTCCAGTAGTGTTCACATGTGCCATCTGCAGAGAAAACTAGAGATGAAAAACTGTCACATACACAGAGAGAGAGAGAGAGAGAGAGAGAGAGAGAGAGAGAGAGAACAGATAGGCAAGCTATCATTCCCCACCACCGGATATCTTCTTGTTCCCCACCGCCGGAAGTCTTCCCATCTGTGTAACATGTGTTCGCTAGAACATCTCTGGTGATTTTTGTTCCCCACTGCCGAGGCTCCCTATTCCCCGCCGCCACCGGAGCTCCCTATTCCCTGCCAGCCACGGTCACAACAATCCGCCAGGAGAGAGAGGGGGGAGGGAGGCAAGGAGAGAGAGGGGTATTGATGGAGGGAGAAGACATGGCTGAGCGCCAAGCAGTCCGCGGTGTGCACAACCGCCGTTGTTGGGTGTGTGTGAAAGTGCGACTATTCCCCGAGTGGTTTTGGTAATTCATAACAACATATAGATCATTGAACTAATATCCATTCAACATAAATATTTCGGGATGTTCAATGATTGGCATGGCATGGACTAGAGATGTGGACCCCTCAAAATGTTAAGGATAAAGATTGGCAAAAGCTCAAGACTCTTCATTTATATTTTAGTAATCCAAGATCACATTGAGTCCATAGAAAAGCCAATACTATTAAAAGGGGATGAGGTGTTGCTTAATGTCTACTAACTCAAATGCTTAGTGATCTTGCTCCAAAACCCTCAGCCACTTTCTCCATCCAAATATGTCCAAAACCCAAATACCAACTTGGCCTCACCGATTCATTCTACCCGGACCCACTGAGTTCATTTGACATAGCCACTGCCTGAAACCCTAATAGTTCGATCACACTGATATGAATCTCGGTCTCACCGAGATGGCCTTGCAAACTCCCTGTGTCTTATTGTAATTATTTCAGTCTCACCAAAATGTTGCAATCGGTCTCACGAACTTTGCTTGACAGATTCTCTGAGTGCTTATGGCTTCACTTCAGTCTCACCTAGGTGATGCAATCGGAGCCACCAAGATGAAGTTTTCCCTAAGCCCTAGCACATCGGTCTCACTGACTTGTTGAAAGGATCGATATGGTTGACTAGAGGGGGGTGAATAGGCAACTAACAATTTTTAGCTTTTCTTGACCAAATTAAACTTAGCATCAAAGTAGGTTGTCTAGATGTGCAACTAGGTGAACAACCTATATGATGCAACAACAACAAGCACACAAGCAAGCAAAGTATACAACACAATATAAGCTTGCACAAGTAAAGGTGAGAGATAACCAAGAGTGGAGTTGGTGGAGACGAGGATGTGTTACCGAAGTTCCTTCCCTTTGAGAGGAAGTACGTCTCCGTTGGAGCGGTGTGGAGGCACAATGCTCCCAAAGAAGCCAGTAGGGCCACCGTATTCTCCTCACGCCCTCACACAATGCGAGATGTCGTGATTCCACTATTGGTGCCCTTGAAGGCAGCGATCGAACCTTTATAAACAATGTTGGGTCTATCTCCATAACTTAATTGGAGGCTCCCAACGACACCACGAAGCTTCACCATGATGGAATATGCCTCCAAGGTGACCTCAACCATCTAGGGTGCTCAAACACCCAAGAGTAACAAGATCTGCACGGGATTAGTGGGGGGAATCAAATTTATCTTGATGGAAGTGTAGATCGAGGCCTTCTCAACCAATCCCTAGAGAATCAACAAGTTTGATTGGCTAGGGAGAGAGATCGGGAGAAAATGGAGCTTTGAGCAACAATGGAGCTTGGGGAGGGAAGAGGTAGTCAACTTGGGGAAGAAGACCACCATTATATAGTGGGGAAAAAGATCCAACCGTTACCCAGTTCATCAGCCCGCGACCTACGGTACTACCGCACAGACTCGCGGTACTACCGCAAGGCCTTGTGGTACTACCGCTCGACGGTGCGGTACTACCGCTCCCGCGGCAGAGACCAGACGAGGCCCTGTTGCGTTAAAGCAACGAGTGGTAGAACCATCGGAGCGGTACTACCGCACGTCCTTGTGGTACTACCGCAAGGCAGGGTTCGACTAGGCTGGGAAGGCATAGACTAATAAAATTGCATCTGTGGCTACTTCCCCTGAGTTTTGGTCTGTGCAAAAATCCGGCACGATACTACCGCACGCTGGGAACGGTACTACCGCGTAGGGTGCAGATGTAAAAAAATTACTTCCACACCTACTACCGCGCACGTCAGTGTTCTGGGCTAGAGGCCACAGTACTGCCGCTCCAGGAGCAGTACTACCGCATAGCGCGGTACTACCGCTTCCCTGGCCAGTACTACCGTGGGCCACTGTGGTACTACTGCTCCCTTGAGCAGTACTACTGCACGCCACAACACAATAGAACTTGGAGGCCTTCATTTTGTAAAGACACAGATAAATGGTCAGTGCTCCAAAGAAGCGAAGGAAAGGTGGTGCAAAGGAGCGAACGTGTACGTGTTTATTCCACCCTAACCTTTTCGAAGCAGACCCCCTCTTAATAGTATGGCTTTCCTACGCCATCTTCACTAGGCTCCGAGGGGCACCGAATCATCTTGTGCCTAGAGATGAGATATCTGAAATGCTCAATGCACACGGTTAGTCCGCAAATGCATTGCCATCAATCACCAAAACCACATAGGGAGAAATATGCCCTCACAATCTCCCCCTTTTTGGTGGATTGATGAGAATATGGGATTTGCACATAAGGATATAAAAATGAACATAAGCAAACCCAACATCTATAAAATATAGAAAGGCTCCCCCTAGATGTGTGTACTCTATAGATATGCTTTGCACTGCACGACACACATACTAGGATCAACACTCCCCCTATATTTTATAGATAAGGCAATCCTTGCAATAATTATGAATGACACTAAGCATGGAGGCAAGGTAGTGTATATGAGCATAAAGCAAAGGGCACATGATAGCATAAGCTCACAATCTACTAAGCATAATAGACGAAAAGATAAACTTGAGTGCATATGTCTCACACCATATGATAGTCTTTGGGCCTCAAACGAACACAACCGCAAACCAACAAACCAAAGCAACAAACAAAGGTCCAACAAAATGAAAACAAAGAGACATGACTCACAAATCCTGCACTCTCTCCCCCTTTGGCAGCGAGACACCAAAAAGGCAGAGAGGACACCTACAACACAGGTGGTAGCTCCACTGCAGTGATCATCCAACAATCTCCTCATTGGTTCGGCAGTGGGAATGGACTCCTGTCGGTGTCAAAACCGGTGGATCTCGGGTAGGGGGTCCCGAACTGTGCATCTAAGGCTAATGGTAACAGGAGACTGGGGACATGATGTTTACCCAGGTTCGGGCCATCTCGATGGAGGTAATACCCTACTTCCTGCTTGATTGATCTTGATGATATGAGTATTACACGAGTTGATCTACCATGAGATCGTAGAGGCTCAACCCTAGAAGCTAGCCTATGATTATCATTGTTCTTGTCCTACAGACTAAACCCTCCGGTTTATATAGACACCGGAGGGGGCTAGGGTTACACAGAGTCGGTTACAGAGAAGGAGATCTACACATCCGAATCGTCGAACTTGCCTTCCACGCAAAGGAGAGTCCCATCCGGACACGGGACAAAGTCTTCAATCTTGTATCTTCATAGTCCAACAGTCCGGCCAAAGTATATAGTCCGGCTGTCCGGACACCCCCTAATCCAGGACTCCCTCAGTAGCCCCTGAACCAGGCTTCAATGACGATGAGCCCGGCGCACAGATTGTCTTCGGCATTGCAAGGCGGGTTCCTCCTTCGAATACTCCATAGAAAATTTTGAACACGGATATCATTTCCGGCTCTGCAAAATAAATTCCTCGTACCACCGTAGAGAGCATACTTTTTCATGAATTGAATTTGCTGACAATTTTTCATAACTTGATATCACACCGTGGCCCGGTCCTTATCCAAACTGTTTCTCAACCAGCTACTGCGCATATTGCGAGGCAGTTTTCTAGGCACGTCTTGTCGAAGCAGAGATCGTGTCCCCTTATCATGGGACTCTCATCAATACGGGTGTGGGTAACCCAACCGTACTGCCAATCGTGGCGAGTGGGGAACGAGTAGGTTCTACTAGGCAAGCGGGGAGGCGCAAAGTTTTTATTGCCTCTATAAAGAGATAAGGCCTCTTCTTCTTCACCACGCCTTCTCCTTCTGCTCGTCCATTCCCTTTCCCTCGAGCCCTAGCACCCAAGTGTTCGTCTTCTCCACCAAAAAAGGTTCTCCTAAAATGTCCGGATCTGGAGCAGGAGGCAAATGGATGGCCTCTACCGTCCAGGAGAAGGATATCAAAAAGCTTTGGGAGGCCGGGTACCTGGCCAAGAAAGTCGGCCACTGTTTTCCAACGGCGGGACACATTGTCACTACTCCGGAACCCCACGAGAGCGTTGTGTTCCTCCCTCATTTTGTCCGTGGGCTCGGGTTTCCCCTTCACCCATTTGTTCGCGACATCATGTATTATTACGGGATTGATTTTCATGATCTATCCCCTAATTCTTTCCTTAACATCTTGACATTTATCATTGACTATGAGGCCGTTCTCCATACTTCGCCACAATTCGGCTTATGGCTGAAGATCTTCAATGTGAAGCCCAAGGTGGTGAACGGCGAGCACGCCGAGGGCGGAGGCGCCATGGTGAGCAAGATGCCCAAGGTCACATGGCCGACAGGCACCTTCAATGATTCTGTCAAGGAGTGGCAGCAGCACTGGTTCTACATCACTGAGCCGCGCGGCAAAAAGTGGGCCGCTGCTCCCGAATTCCGATCCGGGGCCCCCTGCGTCCTGGCCCAAGAAGGGCTTGAGCTGGTCCTCGTCTGACAAACTGTCGGTGCTCCAGGCGTGCGTTAAGGGTATGGTAGACAAGAACATCAAGCTTGTCAATGAAGTCCAGGTGATGCTAGTTCGCCTGGTTCTTCCTTGTCAGCACCGGGCCTGCAATTTGAGGGAGTACGACCCGGCCAAGCACCAGACCCTACGGGAGCTCTATGGATCCTCGCATGAGGATATCTGGAAGGTGCTCTTGAAGTCCGACAAACCATGGCCAGACTCCGCCGAGGACCATGGGTATCAACTGGCCCACCCTGCAAGTCCGGTAAGTCATCACTATGTTTTGTCCATCCATGTGTTTCGTTGGCATATCTCGAGGAAGACGCTTGAACGTGCTTTCCACAATTATCCTAGGGATGGACGAAGAAGCCGGGGTGGATACACTGTCCAGCCCCGCTGCCAGAAGAACCGACCGGACCACTTCTAACGAAGATGCTGGTCTCAGCGCCTTACAAGGCGCCGAAGAAAGAGGCCTACAAAGAGGCCAAGGAGACCAGGAACAGCCTCCGTCGCCACTGTGCTTCGGACACAAAATCTGAAGACTCCAATGCCCATCCTTCCTCCGAAGAGGACGAGGAGGAGGAAGAAGACGAGCCCCCCATGGGGGTAGGAAAGAAAAGGACGGCCTCCGCATCCTTGGAGGACGAATTGCCTAAGAGGGGAAACCCCCGCTTCCAGAGACGTCCACCACGGCTACCGATAGCAGCCCGGAGTGGGATCCCCGGGCCCAGCCCCTGGTAAACTCATGAGTACACGAAATTTGAACACGCCTATGCGTCCAGGATCATTAAGGCATAATATTTTAATTTGTGCCACACTTTTTGCAGCCCCGCGAGGTCCCGCACCGAACAGTCCTTGTCGGAGGATTCATTGAGCTCAGATGCCCTGGAGAGCGAGACACCTCCGAAGGCCCCTTCCTGAAGCCTGGGCATGACACCGAGGTGTCGTCTCAGAAGGATCCAGACCAGGGAGGGCATACCTCAGGGGCCGGATATACGGGAGCGATGGCTCCCATGAGCGTCGACGGCGGGGGCGATATTGGATTCGGCCCACAGCCGGACACAGTCCCGGAGACCTCTGAGGCTCCAGGATTAGGCAGGCAGCCCCCCTTGACTGGAGGGGGCGAGCCTGCTCCACCGACAACCTCTTCCCCACCAGAGGTGCAGGGCGGCTTATCGACGACGCTAAAGAGTGCTTCCTTCATCGATGAACATCGCGCCCTTATGGGTGCGGTGATTGAAAAGATTCGGTCCGTTGAAAGTGGACTGAATGAATCCTGCATCAGCCTTATAAAAGGCTTTGAGGTATGTTTTATGAGATTTTGAAGATTGTCATAGTATGGATAGTAGCCCCTGATACACTGTTCGGTGAAAGAAAGAACCGGACGGAGGATCAAATTTCCGTTCGCAGGAGACTTAGTCGATGACATATGTTTCTTCCTTTATAAATAGGCGTCTGTATAGACTGCCGCATCTCATACTACGGAAGTATCCAGACTGAAGCAGAGTCTGGAGCGGGCCGAAGAAGAACTTGGCCGAGTGAAGAAGCAGTTGGAGGACAATCAAGGTATGCCAAAACCTTGTTAATTTTAGCACAAATGAGTAGGTGTGTCTGATGAAAGTATTTGTATTGTGCGCTCTAGGGGTGAATGCCGAAATTGAGGCGCTTAAGAAGGCTGTGGCCAAAGCCGAAAAGAAGGCAGCCGCGGAGCAGGCTCTTTGCGAGAAGCATGAGGCCAAGGTCATTAAAGCTGAACGAGAGCTCCAGGAGGCCATGAAGAAAAGCGAGACTTTGGAGCAGAGTCTATCAGGGAAAGAATTCGAACTCGCCAAAGCTCTCCAAGCCGCAAATAATTCTTGCTAGGAAGCCCAAGGTGCTCTGAAGGACATTCAGGAGGCAAGGAAGATTGCGGCTGGTAAGGCCTTTTCTTATTCAAAGTGATTTTTATGTAGTAACAGGAGAAATTCAAGGTGCCAAATTGACTTCTTATTTCTCCAGGGGCGTTTGCGGAGCTGCCACATAGCATATCTGATGCTGCTCAGTTCTACCGAGCTGAGGAGAAGAAGACTGTGAAAAGCTCTTCTGGTCGCAGTATTTGGCGCCGACTTATCCGGTGGCATTTGTCGATCAGCTGAAGCAGCTGATCGAACTGCACAAGGCGGCCGAACTAGCCATGAAGGACTTAGTTGTCCGGCTATGGCCCGCCGAGCCAATTCCAAGCAGCTACTTCGGGCTCGTGAAGCGGATTGTGAGCGCTCGCCCTCGGTTCGAAGTCATTAAGCGGTCGGTCTATATAGAAGGTGCATGAATGGGTTTTGCCTATGCGAAAGTGCATTGGGGGAAGCTTGATGCTGAAAAGCTGATGACTGAGGGACCGCCGGAGGGGAAGGAGCACTACAAGCCCGAATTATATTATGATAGTGTCCTGAAAGGAGCCCGCCTTGTGGCGGAGCAATGTACAAAAGACATTGTATTTCCATGAAGGCAGTCATGCTGCCCTTTGTAAGGCGGAACATAGTCACTTTTATTACGTATTGCCTATTATGTGAAAGTTTTTCCTCATGTGCGGCCGTTTTATATATATTAATCCTAAGAGTTGGCCAGTCGTCGGCTTCTGCCCCCATGTAGAATGTACGGGGGTGTTCGGGATAAACCTGAACACTCTTTATCCCATTTTTGGGTCCTTGAAGGAGGTGTTCAGCACAACGAACCAGGAAATCAGACTATAGGGCTTTATCACTCTCACTTAGCCATAGGAGTTTAAGTAAGGTAGGCGCAGCCCCTGGTGTTCAGAAGACCGATCTATCGCATGCTGCATTGGTTATGGCATTGTGCGCAATAAATCCTTAAAGATTTTACTACCTCTCGAACAGCTGACCAGCTCTCGCCGTATCATGACAGTCAGTTTTTGGCTTTCTCTACTGAGGTGCTCGTCCGAAAGAACCGGGACACAGTCGCAGTAGTTCTCCAGCGCTACCTTAGCCGATATAGCGGACCGTAAGGTACCAAAACATGGGAGCCGGGCAAACCCAACTATTGACCCAAGTCATGATTCAGAGCTGATGCATATAATGCTATAAGTTCTGGGTGCCGAGCGACCAATAAGGTGGTCGGACTTTGTTGCCATAGTGTGGCTAGAATGAAGCCCCTGGCGTATTAAGGCATGACACGATGTATGGATGCCATTATGACGAAAGGTGTCAATGAGAAATGATAGCAGATAAGCGTCATACAACTCTACATGTTGTATTCAAGTAATACGTCTATGCGTATGAGTATGGTTGATGTTATAAAAAAGAGGTATGCCAGCGTAACCTGCTTGGACCGGGCGGGAGGGAGCTGTGTGCGAATCCGAAGTATATCCGGATTGTCTTCAGGGGGAATGTCTAGAGATTCCCCCTTTGCGTGTCCGAGCTGATTCCATGTCGCCAGTCCTGTTCTGCGCAAAAGCGAACCTGCAAAGAAAATGCTAGAGACGTTTGTCTGCCACGGAGTGGTTGAACCTTGGGGTGTGGCCTTTCCCAACTTATGCCGGAGTGTTTGATTGAGCCCTGGTTGAGCCGAGCTATCATGCCATGAAGTATTTCGGACTCCTTTGTCGGTGTTCGAGAGTTTGGCTGTCGAATTAAGGTTCGATTAAAAGGCGCAACTTACTGCTTCTATCATTAAAGTGGTGGTATACTCTTCGGCGTCGAGGTGGAGTTCGGCCTTGCCCATAATTGTGATCACGTCACGTGGGCCTGGTATTTTAAGCTTGCCATAGGCATAGTGTGATACCGCGTTGAACGCGGTTCGCCCCGGTAGTGCGTAATAGTTACTGCATAGAGGGACAATGTCGAAGACTAACTCTTCGGTATGGTTATTGTTTGGTGATCCGAAGACTACCTCCAGAGTGACGGAGCCTGTACAACTGACCTTCACACCTGGTATGAAGCCTTTAAGGGATGCTTTTAGTGGGTTTGATCCTCGAGCGATCAATACCTATCTGGCGCACTGTGTCCTGGTGCAGCAAGTTTGGACTGCTGCCTCCGCCCATAGGGGCTCGTGTGAGGTGGAACTCGCAAACTATTGGGTCGAGGATAAGTGCAACTGAATTGCCCTCTATTGTTTGATGACCTGGGCTCTTCATCGTCTTCATTGCTTGGAGACCCCTTCTCCTTGTTTTTGGCGCCTGACCTGCCGGCTTGTTTGGAGACCCAGCATTCTCTATTGGTATGATTGGCTGCCGTTCCTGGGGTACCATGAATTTGACATGGGCGGTCAAGTATGCGGTCCAGGCCGGATGGGCCTGAATTGTTATTTTGAAGTGTATTTTTCCGCCGACCGGACTGAGAGCCGGGAATCCGGCATTGACTGCCGTATCTTGGGCGTCATCATTGTTCTTGCGACGCTTATGTTTTTTGCGTTGAGGTCTGCCGATGCTGTCTCTAGCCTCTAATGTGCCAGGATTGCTTGCTGTGTTGTTGTTACGAGCCAACCAGCTATCTTCGCCCGCACGAAAGCGGGTCATGAGTGTCGTTAGGGCTGCCATGGACTTCGGTTTCTCTTGGCCGAGGTGTCGGGTGAGCCATTCGTCGCGGATATTATGCTTGAAGGCCGCTAGGGCTTTGGCATCCGGACAGTCGACGATTTGGTTCCTTTTAGTTGGGAACCGAGTCCAGAATTTCCTGGCTGACTCTCCGGGCTGTTGGATTATGTGACTTAAGTCATCAGCGTCCGGTGGTCGCACGTAAGTGCTCTGGAAGTTGTCAAGGAACGCGTCTTCCAGGTTCTCCCAACTGCCAATGGAGTTTGCCGGCAGGTTGTTCAGCCAATGTCGAGCCGGTCCTTTGAGCTTAAGGGGGAGATACTTGATGGTATGTAGGTTATCACCGCGTGCCATGTGAATGTGGAGAAGGAAATCTTCAATCCATACCGCGCGGTCTGTTGTGCCATTGTATGATTCGATATTTATGGGTTTAAGCCCTTCTAGGAATTCAAAATCCACTACTTCATCAGTGAAGCATACGGGGTGTGCGGTGCCTCTGTGTCGGGCTGTATCACGATGCAGTTCGGATGAATCTGGTTGGTTGTATTTGGCCCGGCCGGACATGTTTTTGATGTATCTGGAGTGATAATTATTTTTACGCGTGGTGGCGCGCCCCCGCGATCCGTAGATCGATCTGCTTTGTTTCCTAGTACGTTTCGCAGGTCTTGCATGTAGCCCCTGGCCGTAGTGTGTTGACGGTGGGGTGCAGGCTGGTGCTCAGGCTTTAGTGCCTCCTCCTCGAGTTGATGTAGCAACCTGCGCTTGGGTAACTTTTGGTTGGGCACTCGAGTCCGTACTCCTCGGCTGCCAGGACCTCTGTCCATCTGTCTGTTAGCAGATCTTAATCAGCTTGGAGCTGCTGCTTCTTCTTCTTCAGGCTTCTTGCAGTGGCTATAAGCCGGCGCTTAAAGCACTCCTGCTCGACGGGATCCTCAGGCACGACAAGTTTGTCGTCACCAGGGATCACCTCGTCTTCGGAGAGAGGCATATAATTGTCATCCTCCAAGTCTCCGTTCGTTGCCTATTCATCTAGGCTAGCTTGCCCGTCCCCCTGCTTAGCTTGCCCTAGGTTAGGCTGGTCGGTATTGTATTTGTCTTCGGCACCATCCGGATTGCTGTTGTCTCCTATCCCGGTATTGCTGTGGCGGGGCTTAGAGCGGCACCGATGACGCCCATGCTTTGATTGCTTCCCTAAGGGGTTATCCTCTATTGCCTCATCGCCATTGTTTTCTTTGGGGGTATCCACCATATATATATCATATGATGAGGTGGCTGTCCAGCGCCCGGTGGGCGGCTGTTCCTGTTCTTCTCCTGCATCGTCGTCCATACCGTTGATGTCTTCAGAGTCAAAGTCGAGCACGTCGGTTAAGTCATCGACAGTGGCTATTAAGTGGGTGGTGGGTGGGTAACGAATTTCTTCGTCGTCCGCTTCCCACTCGAGCCGGACATAGTTCGGCCGAGAGTCTCCTGATAAAGAGAGAGACCTCAATGAATTTAGCACGTCACCCAAGGGTGAGTGTTGAAAGATATCCGTGGAGGTAAACTCCATGATCGGTGCCCAATCTGATTCAATAGGCACGGATGCACACGGTCCGGATCCTAAGACCGGAGACGAGTCCGGGGGTCCGGTGGCACAGATTTCCTTAGAGGTGGAGTCTGCGTTTGGCTCCAACGCCGATGAGTGTGCGGCTTTCGTGGCGGGGTCCATCCACCCGTCATCGGATTGCACGGTCTGCTTCGGATTAGAGGCCGGGGCATCTGCACGTGCGATAGTCCGAATACCGTCCGAGGGCAGATCTAAGTCATGCACGTCGTGACTGTCCGGCGCTCCTGACATAGGCTCGAATCCGTCAAAGATCAAGTCTCCGCAAATATCAGCCGTGTCGTTCAAGTTTCCAAATCTGACCTGATGGCCAGGGGCGTAGCTGTCGATCTGCTCCAGATGGCCAAGAGAGTTGGCCCGCAGTGCAAAGCCGCCGAATACGAAGATCTGTCCGGGGACAGAAGTCTCACCCTGGATCGCATCATTGCTGATGATTGAAGGAGCCATCAAACCTTGCAGTGACGGCACAGAGGAACTCTCAATGAAAGCACCAATGTTGGTGTCAAAACCGGCGGATCTCGGGTAGGGGGTCCCGAACTGTGCGTCTAAGGCTAATGGTAACAGGAGACTGGGGAAAGGATGTTTTCCTAGGTTCAGGCCCTCTCGATGGAGGTAATACCCTACTTCTTGCTTGATTGATCTTGATGATATGAGTATTACAAGAGTTGATCTACCATGAGATCGTAGAGGCTAAACCCTAGAAGCTAGCCTATGATTATAATTGTTCTTGTCCTACGGACTAAACCCTTCGGTTTATATAGACACCGGAGGGGGCTAGGGTTACATAGAGTTGGTTACAGAGAAGGAGATCTACACATCTGAATCGCCAAACTTGCCTTCCACGCAAAGGAGAGTCCCATCCGGACACAGGACGAAGTCTTTAATCTTGTATCTTCATAGTCCAACAGTCCGGCCAAAGTATATAGTCTGGCTGTCCGGACACCCCCTAATCCAGGACTCCCTCAACTCCTCCTCTGACTCAGTCCACTGATAGCCCTGCTTCGCCATCCGGTCAGCCTCAGGAGTAATGTTCTTCTCTGACCCTCTCGACATGTGCTCGCCGAACGTCCTCAAGATCCTCTTGTCATGCTGGCGACTCTCCTTCTAAGCAACATGGGTCTCGTACTTCCCCTTGGCCTGCATGCAGAACAGATCCTTCATCTTTACCTTCAGCCTTATCCCAAGAGGGCTCAGTAGAGGGAGGAGTGTACCCCGCAGAATTGTCCTTAGCCTCCACCTCCTCAAACTCGTCCTCGTCGACATTCATCCTAGCAGCCTCAGCCTCAGCCTGGGTAGTGGTATTGGCCCACTTGTTCTTCTGACGCAGCTTGATAGGCTCATGGCGAACCCAGTTTGGAGCAAGAAACTCTTCATACGGAAAGAGCTTCTCCCAAGTCCTCGAGATCAAGAGGTGCAGGTATGGTCCATAGATGGGAACTTTGCGATTGTAGACCACAAACCAGAGCTCAACCCACATGATATGAGAGATGTCAAGAGGTTGGGGAACTTGACAACGCGCCTCCTCACAAAGAAGCATCATATCCACGAGACAGGCATGCACCTTGTCCTTGTCACTAATGCGCGGAAAGAGAGTGTTGCGGAAGATCCGATGCATGACGTCAAGGAAAGGGTTGAGCTCCCAAGACTGCTTGCCATTGGCTAACTTCTTCTCCACAAGGAACGGTTGTAGCTTGTTCTTGCTGGCGGACTCTGGGTTGTCGTGAGGGCGGACACCAACGGGCACATTGAGCCCCTCATCATGAACGTGCAGCATCTCCATGAATTCCTTCCACTTAGCAAACATCCTCTTCCCATTGGTCATCCAAGTCATAGTCCGCTCCTCATCCGTGTGGAAGTGTACGGAAGCAAAGAACTGAGCCATGACCTCCGGGTAAAAGTCCATGTGGAACGTGATAAATTCTTCAATGCCAAACTACTCCACCAAATCCAACGAATCACCAAAGTATGCTCGATCCTTCTTCAGATGACTCGTATCAATCCACTTCATTGGAACATAGATGTTCTGCTTGGACTTGATCACATCGAGGTAGATGAGATTTTGTTGCTTGGTCCAGAACAACTCATTCCCTCTGACATTCTCACGAGGCTTCACATAGGGGTTGATCCTCCTTCGAGCGATGAACTCAGCTAGAGGCATCTCGTCCATGCCAATATTTGGATCCTTGAACTTGTTGGCAGTGTGATTGACGTTGTGTTATGGGGCATTGGAGCCCTCGGGTGCTTCTTGATTGCGAAGCTGCTTGGAGCTTGTGTCGCGGCTTGGATTCAAGTGACAAACATTGGAGCCACCACCTATGACACACAACACAAACACACGAGAAGAATGAGAAGGGGCACTTCAAAAACCAAGGCCAAAACAAACGAAACATGTAGAAATGAGATTGGGTAGTCACAACACGGTAGTTCACATGTCAACGGTGAAGGAAATATGCCCTAGAGGCAATAATAAAGTTGTTAGTTATATTTCATTATATCCAGATAAATGTTTATTATTCATGCTAGAATTGTATTAACCGGAAACTTAGTACATGTGTGAATACATAGACAAAAAGAGTGTCCCTAGTATGCCTCTACTTTACTAGCTTGTTAATCCAAGATGGTTAAGTTTCCTAACCATAGACATGTGTTTTCATTTGATGAATAGGATCACATCATTAGAGAATGATGTGATGGACAAGACCCATCTGTTAGCTTAGCACTATGGTCTTTTAGTTTGTTGCTACTGCTTTCTTCATAACTTATACGTGTTCCTATGACTATGAGATTATGCAACTCCCAAATACCGGAGGAACACTTAGTGTTCTATCAAATGTCACAACATAACTGGGTGATTATAAAGATGCTCTACAGGTGTCTCCGATGGTATTTGTTGGTTTGGCATAGATCGAGATTAGGATTTGTCACTCCGTGTTTCGGAGAGGTATCTCTGGGCCCTCTCGGTGATGCACATCACTATAAGCCTTGCAAGCAATGTGACTAATGAGTTAGTTGCGGGATGATGCATACGGAACGAATAAACATACTTGCCGGTAACGAGATTCAACTAGGTATTGAGATACTGACGATCGAATCTCGGGCAAGTAACATACCGATGACAAAGGGAACAACGTATGTTATTCTGCGGTTTGACCGATAAAGATCTTCGTATAATATGTAGGAACCAATATGAGCATCCAGGTTCCGCTATTCTTTATTGACCGAAATTGAGTCTCGGTCATGTCTACATAGTTCTCGAACCCGTAGGGTCCGCACGCTTAACGCTCGATGACGATCGATATTATGAGTTTATGTGTTTTGATGTATCGAAGGTTGTTAGGAGTCTCGGATGTGATCACGGACATGACGAGGAGTCTCGAAATGGTCGAGACATAAAGATTGATATATTAGAAGGCTATGTTTGGACAACGGAAATGTTCCGAGTGGTTCAGGCATTTTTTCGGAGTACCGGGAGGTTACCGGAACCCCTCGGGGGCTTAATGGGCCTACATGGGATTTAGTGGAAGAGAGAGGAGGTGGCCAAGAGGAGGGGCACCCCGCCAAGCCCAATCTGAATTGGGAGGAGGGCCGCCCCCCTTTCCTTCTTCTCCTCTTCCCCTTCCTTCCCCCTCCTAGTTGGACTAGGAAAGGGGGGAAACCTACTCCTAGTAGGAGTAGGAATCCCCCCTTGGGGCACGCCATAGGAGGTCGGTCGGCCCCCTCCTCCACTCATTTATATACAGGGGAGGGGGCACCTCATAGACACACAAGTTGATTGTTTAGCCATGTGCGGTGCCCCCCTCCACAGATTTCCACCTTGGTCATATCGTTGTAGTGCTTAGGCGAAACCCTGCGTCGGTAACTTCATCATCACCGTCATCACGCCGTCGTGCTGACGAAACTCTCCCTCGACCTTAGATGGATCTAGAGTTCGTGGGACGTCACCGAGCTGAACGTGTGTAGATCGCGGAGGTGCCGTACCTTCGGTGCTAGGATCGGTCGGATCGTGAAGACGTATGACTACATCAACCGCGTTGTCATAACGCTTCCGCTTCCGGACTACGAGGGTACGTAGACAACACTCTCCCCTCTCGTTGCTATGCATCACCTAGATAGATCTTGCGTGATCATAGGAATTTTTTTGAAATTACTACGTTCCCCAAGAGTGGCATCCAAGCCAGGTCTATGCATAGATTTATATGCACAAGTAGAGCACAAAGAGTTGTGGGCGATAATAGTCATACTACTTACCAGCATGTCATAATTTGATTCGGCGGTATTTTTGGATGAAGCGGCTCAGACCGACATTATGCGTACGCTTACGTGAGACTAGTTCTACCGACGTGCTAGTGAGTGTCTGTTTCTCCAAATTTAGGTGAATCGAGTGTGGCTATGCCCGGTCCTTGTTGAAGGTTAAAACAACACACTTTACAAAAAATCATTGTGGTTTTGATGTGTAGGTAAGAACGGTTCTTGCTAAGCTCGTAGCAGCCACGTAAAACATGCAACAACAAAGTAGAGGACGTCTAACTTGTTTTTGCAGGGCATGTTGTGATGTGATATGGTCAAGACATGATGATATATAAACTGTTGTATGAGATGATCATGTTTTGTAAAAGTTATCGGCAACTGGCAGGAGCCATATGGTTGTCGCTTTATTGTATGAAATGCAATCGCCATGTAATTGCTTTACTTTATCACTAAGCGGTAGCGATAGTCGTAGAAGCAATAGTTGGCAAGACGACAATGATGTTTCGATGAAGATCAAGGTGTCAAGCCGGTGACGATGGTGATCATGACGGTGCTTTGGAGATGGATATCAAAGGCACAAGATGATGATGGACATATCATATCACTTATATTGATTGCATGTGATGTTTATCCTTTATGCATCTTATTTTGCTTAGTTCGGCGGTAGCATTATAAGATGATCTCTCACTAAATTTCAAGGTATAAGTGTTCTACCTGAGTATGCACCGTTGCTACAGTTCGTCGTGCTGAGACACCAAGATACGTCTCCAACGTATCTATAATTGATGAAGTATTCATGCTATTATATTACCTGTTTTGGATGTTTAATGGGCTTTACTATACACTTTTATATTTTTTTTGGGACTAACCTATTAACCGGAGGCCCAGCCCAGATTGTTGTTTTTGCCTATTTCAGTGTTTCATAGAAAAGGAATATCAAACGGTGTCCAAACGGAATGAAACCTTCGGTAGAGCTATTTTTGGAACAGAAGCAACCCAAGAGACTTGGAGTAGACGTCAGGGAAGCTTCAAGGAAGCCACGAGGCAGGGAGGCGCACCCTACCCCCTGGGCGCGCCCCCACCCTCGTGGGACCCTCGTGGCTCCCCCGACCGACTTCTTTCGCCTATATATATCCATATACCCTAAGAACATCGAGGAGCACAATAGATCGCGAGTTCCACCACCGCAAGCCTATGTAGCCACCAAATACCAATCAGGACCCTGTTCCGGCACCCTGCCGGAGGGGGGATCCCTCACCGATGGCCATCTTCATCATCCCGGCGCTCTCCATGACAAGGAGGGAATAGTTCACCCTCGGGGCAGAGGATATGTACCAGTAGCTATGTGTTTCATCTCTCTCTCTCTCTCTCTCTCGTGTTCTTGAGGTGATACGATCTTGATGTATCGCGAGCTTTGCTATTATAGTTGGATCTTATGATGTTTCTCCCCCTCTACTCTCTTGTAATGGATTGAGTTTTCCCTTTGAAGTTATCGGATTGAGCCTTTAAGGATTTGAGAACACTTGATGTATGTCTTGTCGTGCTTATCTGTGGTGACAATCGGATATTCATGTGATCTACTTTATGTATGTTTTGGTGATCAACTTGCGGGTTCAATGAACTTATGCATAGGGTTGGCATACGTTTTCGTCTTGACTCTCCGGTAGAAACTTTGGGGCACTCTTTGAAGTACTTTGTGTTGGTTGAATAGATGAATCTGAGATTGTGTGATGCATGTCATATAATCATGCACACGGATAGTTGAGGTGACATTGGAGTATCTAGGTGACATTAGGGTTTTGGTTGATTTGTGTCTTAAGGTGTTATTCTAGTACAAACTCTATGATAGATCGAACGGAAAGAATAGCTTCGTGTTATTTTACTACGGACTCTTGAATAGATCGATCAGAAAGGATAACTTTGAGGTGGTTTCATACCCTACAATAATCTCTTCATTTGTTCTCTGCTATTAGTGACATTGGAGTGACTCTTTGTTGCATGTTGAGGGATAGTTATATGATCAAATTATGTTATTATTGTTGAGAGAACTTGCACTAGTGAAAGTATGAACCTTAGCCCTTGTTTCCTAGCATTGCAATACCGTTTACGCTCACTTTTATCACTAGTTACCTTGCTGTTTTTATATTTTTAGATTACAAAAACCTATATCTACCATCCGTATTGCACTTGTACCACCATCTCTTCGCCGAACTAGTGCACCTATACAATTTGCCATTTGTATTGGGTGTGTTGGGGACACAAGAGACTCTTTATTATTTGGTTGGAGGGTTGCTTGAGAGAGACCATCTTCATCCTACGCCTCCCACAGATTGATAAACCTTAGGTTATCCACTTGAGGGAAATTTGCTACTGTCCTACAAACCTCTGCACTTGGAGGCCCAATAACGTCTACAAGGAGAAGGTTGTGTAGTAGACATCAAGCTCTTTTCTGACACCGTTGCTGGGGAGGTGAGTGCTTGAAGGTATATGTTTAGATCTTGCAATCAAATCTTTTAGTTTCTTGTTTTATCACTAGTTTAGTTTATAAAAGAAAACTCCAAAAAATGGAATTGAGTTTGCCTCATACGCTTCATCTTTTTAATATCTTTTGTGAGAATGATGGAAAGGAAAATTGTGCTCAAGTGCTAGAAGAAGAAGTCTATAAAATGTTTGGCATAAAATATTTGAATGATGAGCATGATTGCAATGTTGTTAGTATGAATTCCTTGAATATCCATGATGCTAATGATATGCAAAGCCACAAGCTTAGGGAAGCTATGTTTGATGAATATGATATTGTTTGTCCCCCAAGTTTTTATGAGCAAATTTATTATGATGAAAGCATGCCTCCTATTTATGATGATTATTGTGATGATACGTATGCTATAAAGAATAATGATAACCATGAAACTTGTCATCATGATTTTAGTTTTCCATTGGATTATGCTTCACATGATATTTGTTTTGTTGAGTTTGCTCCCACTACTATTTATGAGAATAAATTTGCTTACGTGGAGGGTAATAAAAATTATATGCTTGTAGATCATGAAAAGAATGCTTTAGGTGCTGGTTATATGGTTCAATTCATTCATTATGCTACTGAAAATTATTATGAGGGAGGAACATATGCTTGTAGGAAGTGCAATAATATCAAGTTTCCTCTCTATGTGTTGAAAATCTTGAAGTTATGCTTGTTTTGCCTTCCTATGCTAGTTGATTATTGTTCCTATAAGTTGTTTGCTCACAAAATCTGTATGAATAGGAAGTGGGTTAGACTTAAATGTGCTAGTCATATTCTTCATGATGCTCTCTTTTATGTTTCAATTCTTATCTTTTATGTGAGCATCATTGAAATCATCATGCCTAGCTAGGGGCGTAAAACGTTACCGCTTGTTGGGAGGCAACCCAATTTTATTTTTGTTCTTTGATTTTTGTTCCTGTTTAGTAATAAATAATTCATATAGCCTCTGGTTAGATGTGGTTTTATGTTTTAATTATTGTTTGTGCCAAGTAGAACATTTGGGAAGACTTGGGTGAAGTCTTTGTGACCTTGCTGTAAAAAACAGAAACTTTAGCGCTCACGAGAATAGCTGCCATTTTTTACTGGAGAGTGCTTTTAGGTTGATTATTTTTGCAGATCATTAATAGACAAATTCCTCAGGTCCACCAATTTATTTCAGAATTGTTGGAGCTCCATAAATACGTTTGGTACAGATTACTACAGACTGTTCTGTTTTTCATAGATTCTGTTTTGTATGTGTTGTTTGCTTATTTTGATGAGTCTATGAGTAGTATCGGAGGTTATGAACCATAGAGAAGTTGGAATATAGTAGTTTTAACACCAGTATGAATTTAGGATGAGTTCACAACAGTACCTAAGTGGTGATTTATTTTCTTATACTAAAGGAGCTTACGAGTTTTGTGTTGAGTTTTGTGTTGTGAAGTTTTCAAGTTTTGGGTGAAGTTTCGATGGACTACGGAATAAGGAGTGGAAAGAGTCTAAGCTTACGGATTCCCAAGGAATACCAAGGTAATATTCAAGGACAACCAAGAGCCTAAGCTTGGGGATGCCCCGGAAGGCATCCCCTCTTTCGTCTTCGTTCATCGGTAACTTTACTTGGAGCTATATTTTTATTCACCACATGATATGTGTTTTGCTTGGAGCATCTTTTTATTTTGTTAGTATTTGCTTTCTGTCATTTAGAATAATGTTTTGAATCTATATTCTCAATAAAAATGTCAAGGATACCCTTTACCATGCTTATTTTGCAAGTATACATGTTGCTATTTCAAAACAGAAAGTTTACCGCTGTTGCAAAAGTTCCCAAGAAAATTCAGAGAATGATGTAACATTGAAACTTTTTGCATATTGAGTTATGATAAATCTTCTATAGTGTAGTATTTTTCTCATATTTTTTGGAGTTAGGGAAGTATGATGAATCTTGCATTCTTTACAGACTATACTATTTTGGCAGATTGCTGTTATGTTTGCATTGTTTGCATATGTTTGCTTGTTTAATGATTCTATTTGAGGATAGGAGTATTAAATATGCAGAGACATTTAGTATGCAATGTTGAATAATAATTTTAGTAATTTGTTACAGTAGAAAATGATAAGGTTTTTGCATTGGTTTATACTAACTTATCTCACGAGTTCTTGTTGAGTTTGGTGTGGATGAAGCTTTTGAGATTTAGGAAACCATGATATGAGAGGAATTAAGGAGACACAAAAGCTCAACCTTGGGGATGCCCAAGGCACCCCAAGATAACATTCCAAGGAGTCTCAAGCATCTAATCTTGGGGATGCCTCGGTAGGCATCCCACCTTTCTTCTTCAGCAATTATCGGTTAGTATCTGTTGAACCTAAGTTTTTGCTTCTTCACATGATGTGTGCTATCCTTGAAATGTCATTTTACTTTGTTTTGCTTGCTGTTTGAATAAAATACCAAGATCTGAAATTCTTAAATGAGAGGGAGTCTTCACCTAGCTGCATAATTATTTAACTACTCATTGATCTTCACTTATATCTTTTTGGAGTAGTTTGTCATTTACTCGTGTGCTTCACTTATATTATATGAGTAAATGGTTGAATGATTTGGATATCATAAATCTGAAATTATATATGTTTCATATGCTTATCCCATGGGGAGTAATGAATTCACATATAAGAAGTAGAGGTGGTAAATTTATTGAATGTTAGCAAACATTGTATTTGTCACTTGAACAATTCATGAAAGAATACTCAAGGAAGAGACATTTCACATATAAATATACTATCTTGGACATCTTTTGTAAGTGTGAGCACTCATTAAAATATGACATGCTAAAAGGTTGATGTTGGACAAGGAAGACAACGTAATGGGTTATGTTTTCCTATATCTGAAAAGTTATATTGTCTTGGATCATCCAACATGTTGAGCTTGCCTTTCCCTCTCATGCTAGCCAAATTCTTTGCACCAAGTAGAAATACTACTTGTGCTTCCAAACATCCTTTAAACCAGTTTTGCCATGAGAGTCCAGCATACCTACCTATGGATTGAGTAAGATCCTTCAAGTAAGTTGCCATCGGTGCATGCAATAAAAATTGCTCTCTAAATATGTATGATCTATTAGTGCGAAGAAAATAATCTTTATACGAACTTGTGATAGGGAAGAAATAAAAGCGACGGATTGCATAATAAAGGTCCTTATCACAAGCGGCAATATAAAGTGACGTTCTTCTGCATTAAGATTTTGTGCATCCAACCATAAAAGCGCATGACAACCTCTGCTCCCCTCTGCGAAGGGCCTATCTTTTACTATGATCTTCTACCCTTGTACAAGAGTCATGGTGATCATCACCTTTCCTTTTTACACGTTTTCCTTTAGCAAGCACTTTGTGTTGGGGTGATCCAGATATATATATCCACTTGGATGTAGGCGTTCATAAATTATTATTGTTGACATTACCCTTGAGGTAAAAGGTTGGGAGGCGAAACTATAAGCCCCTATCTTTCTCTGTGTTCGATTAAAACTTTGAACCCATAAATATCACGTGAGTGTTAGCAATTGTGAATGATTAAATGATAGTTGAGTATGTGGAGTTTGCTAAATCAAAGCTCTGACATAGACCCTTCCTGAAAATAAGATGAATTGCAATTGTTTGAAGACTGAGAATGAAGTTTGCTAGTTTTCAAGAAAGTTTATGGTCTATGCTTTAACATGTGAATGGCTTGTTACTTGATCATGAGAAGTTTTATGAGATGAGCTACTATTATGAAATATAAAGATGCTAGAAAAGGTGACTGGAATTATCATTGATCAAACTTGTGCACCTGCTAGCATTCACACTTCATAAATTCTTTATTTTATCATTTACCTACTTGAGGACGAGCAGGGATTAAGCTTGGGGATGCTGATACGTCTCCAATGTATCTATAATTTATGAAGTATTCATGCTATTATATTACCTGTTTTGGATGTTTAATGGGCTTTACTATACACTTTTATATTATTTTTTGGGACTAACCTATTAACCGGAGGCCCAACCCAGATTGTTGTTTTTGCCTATTTTAGTGTTTCGCAGAAAAGGAATATCGAACAAAGTCCAAACGGAATGAAACCTTCGGGAGAGTTATTTTTGAAATGGAAGCAATCCAGGAGACTTGGAGTAGACGTCAGGGAAGCCTCGAGGAAGCCACGAGGCAGGGAGGCACGCCCTACCCCCCGGGCGTGCCCCCCATGCTCGTGGCTCCCCTGACCGACTTCTTTTGCCTATATATATCCATATACCCTAAAAACATCGAGGACCAGATCGGGAGTTCCGCCGCCGCATGCCTCTGTAGCCACCAAAATCCAATCGGGACCCTATTTCGGCACCCTGCCGGAGGGGGGATCCCACACCGGTGGCCATCTTCATCATCCCGGCGCTCTCCATGACGAGGAGGGAGTAGTTCACCCTCGGGGCTGAGGGTATGTACCAGTAGCTATGTGATCTGTCTCTCTCTCTCTCTCTCTCTCTCTCTCTCTCTCTGTCATGTTCTTGAGGTGCTACGATCTTGATGTATCGCGAGCTTTGCTATTATAGTTGGATCTTATGATGTTTCTCCCCCTCTACTCTCTTGTAATGGATTGAGTTTTCCCTTTGAAGTTATCTTATCGGATTGAGCCTTTAAGGATTTAAGAACACTTGATGTATGTCTTGTCGTGCTTATCAGTGGTGACAATAGGATATTCACGTGATCTACTTGATGTATGTTTTGGTGATGAACTTGCGGGTTCAATGAACTTATGCATAAGGGTTGACACACGTTTTCGTCTTGACTCTCTGGTAGAAACTTTGGGGCACTCTTTGAAGTACTTTGTGTTGGTTGAATAGATGAATCTGAGATTGTGTGATGCATATCGTATAATCATGCCCACGGATACTTGAGGTGACATTGGAGTATCTAGGTGACATTAGGGTTTTGGTTGATTTGTGTCTTAAGGTGTTATTCTAGTACGAACTCTATGATAGATCAAACGTAAAGAATAGCTTTGTGTTATTTACTACGGACTCTTGAATAGATCGATCAGAAAGGATAACTTTGAGGTGGTTTCATACCCTACAATAATCTCTTCGGTTGTTCTCTGCTATTAATGACTTTGGAGTGACTCTTTGTTGCATGTTGAGGGATAGTTATATGATCCAATTATGTTATTATTGTTGAGAGAACTTGCACTAGTGAAAGTATGAACCTTAGGCCTTGTTTCCTAGCATTGCAATACCGTTTACGCTCACTTTTATCATTAGTTACCTTGCTTATTTATATTTTCAGATTACAAAAACCTATATCTACCATCCATATTGCACTTGTATCACCATCTCTTCGCCGAACTAGTGCACCTATACAATTTGCCAGTGTATTGAGTGTGTTGGGGACACAAGGGACTCTTTGTTATTTGGTTGCAGGGTTGCTTGAGAGGGACCATCTTCATCCTACACCTCCCACGGATTGATAAATCTTAGGTCATCTACTTGAGGGAAATTCGCTACTGTCCTACAAACCTCTGCACTTGGAGGCCCAACAACATCCACAAGGAGAAGGTTGCGTAGTAGACATCACACCACATGATGATCGGGTGTGATAAGCTCTACGTTCACATACAACGGGTGCAAGCCAGTTTTGCACATGCAGAATACTCGGGTTAAACTTGACGAGCCTAGCATATGCAGATATGGCCTCGGAACACTGAGACCGAAAGGTCGAGCGTGAATCGTATAGTAGATATTATCAACATAGTGATGTTCACCATTGAAAAATACTCGATCTCACTTGATGATCGGACATGGTTTAGTTGATATGGATCACGTGGTAACTTAGATGATTAGAGGGATGTCTATCTAAGTGGGAGTTCTTAAGTAATATGATTAATTGAACATTAATTTATCATGAACTTACTACCTGATAGTATTTTCCATATCTATGTTGTTGTAGATAAATGGCCCGTGCTACTGTTCCATTGAATTTTAATGTGTTCCTAGAGAAAGCTAAGTTGAAAGATGATGGTAGCAACTACACAAACTGGGTCTGTAACTTGAGGATTATCCTCATTGCTACACAGAAGAATTATGTCCTGGAAGCACCGCTGGGTGCCAGGCCTGCTGCAGATGCTAGTGATGACGTTAAGAACGTCTGGTAGAGCAAAGCTGATGACTACTCGATAGTTCAGTGTGCCATGCTTTACGGCTTAGAACCGGGACTTCAACGATGTTTTGAACATCATGGAGCATATGAGATGTTCCAGGAGTTGAAGTTAATATTTCAAGCAAAATGCCCGGATTGAGAGATATGAAGTCTCAAATAAGTTCTATAGCTGCAAGATGGAGGAGAATAGTTCTGTCAGTGAACATATACTCATAATATCTTCGTACCACAACCACTTGACTCAACTCGGAGTTAATCTTCCTGATGATAGTGTCATTGACAGATTTCTTCAATCACTTCCACCAAGCTATAAAAGCTTCATGATGAACTATAATATGCAATGGATGGATAAGACAATTCCCGAGCTCTTCGCGATGCTAAAAGTTGTAGAGGTAGAAATCAAGAAGGATCATCAAGTGTTGATGGTCAATAAGACCACCAATTTCAAGAAGAAGGGCAAAGGGAAGAAGGGGAACTTAAAGAAGAACGGCAAGCAAGTTGCTACTCAAGTGAAGAAGCTCAAGTCTGGACCTAAGCCTGAGACTGAGTGCTTCTACTGCAAAGGGACTGTTCACTGGAAGCGGAACCGCCCCAAGTATTTGCTGGCTAAGAAGGATGGGAAAGTGAAAGGTATATTTGATATACGTGTTATTTATGTGTACTTAACTAATGCTCGCAGTAGCACCTGGGTATTTGATACTGGTTCTGTTGCTCATATTTGCAACTCGAAACAGGGGCTACGGATTAAGCAAAGATTGGCTAAGGACGAGGTGTCGATGCACGTGGGAAATGGTTCCAAAGTCGATGCGATCGCGGTCGGCATGCTACCTCTACATCTACCTTCGGGATTAGTTTTAGACTTGAATAATTGTTATTTGGTGCCAGCGTTGAGCATGAACATTATATCTGACGGTTATTCATTTAAATCAGAGAATAATGGTGGTTCTATTTATATGAGTAATATCTTTTATGGTCATGCACCCTTGCTGAGAGGTCTATTTTTGTTGAATCTCGATAGTGATGATACACATATTCATAATATTGAAGCCAAAAGATGCAAAGTTAATAATGATAGTGCAACTTATTTGTGGCACTGCCGTTTGGGTCATATCAGTGTAAAGCGCATGAAGAAACTCCATACTGATGGACTTTTGGAATCACTTGATGCTTGCGAACCGTGCCTTATGGGCAAGATGACTAAAACTCCGGTCTCTGGAACAATGGAATGAGCTACTAACTTACTCGAAATAATACATACTGACACTACAAAAAAATACACATCCGTGACATTTTGGGCCGAACGAAAAAAAATTCTGTCATACTTGTGACACTTCTATGACGATAATTGTGACAAAACCCGGTATCATCATAGATGTGGTGGGCTCCTACTTCTATGACAAAAAATCATGACAGCAAATGGGCTTTTCGTCCTGGGCAGGCTGGAGACGCAGCTGCATGACATTCTTTGGGCCGTCCATGACGAAAAGCCGTGGTAGAAGCGAGGGCGAGGAAAATTTTGGGGAGTTCCCGGTTACAGTGGGAGGTCGGGGGCCGAGCGATGCGCGTTTCTCTCGTACACGTACGCACATGTGTGCGAGGCATTGGTTCTAACTGAACCCGAGCGAGGCGTTGGGCTCTAACTGAACCCGAGCGATTGCACCGCAGGCTACGCGTTACTGAACCCGAGCGATCGATCGATGACTGTTAACTGAACTCGATCGAGCGATTCCTTCGCTACTGCTGCTAACTGAAGTCGATCGATGCTGCCTCTGGATGAACAGTGAGCGCTGCAGGTGGGGTTTGGATGAACAGTGAGCGGTGGGGGTGGATGAACAAGACCTCGTGGCGTTGCCTCTGGATGAACAGGACCCCGATCGATCGAGCCGGTTGGGGCTGGATGAACAGGACCCCGTGGAGGGCTGGATGAACAGGACGACCCCATGGAGGGCTGGATGAACAGTAGATGATGGAGGGGTGGATGAACAGTAGCCCCTGGAGGGGTGGTTGAACAGGATCCCGTGGAGGTGTGGTTGAACAGTAGCCGGTGGAGTAGCGTGCGGTGGAGGCTGGATGAACAGGAGCCCGTGGAGGCTGGAGGAGGTCGACGGTGGATGAACAGTAGCACGTGGAGGCTAGAGGAGGTCGACGGTGGAGATGAACAGTATTCCGTGGAGTCCTGTTTTGCGGTACGCCACACCCCTCCCTATGAACAGGACCCCCGTTTCGACCGTAGAGCTCCAACACAAGTATGTTTCGTCCGTTTTGCCGTACGCCACACCCCTCCCGATCAACAGGACCCTGTTTCGACCATAGGAGGTCTGTTTCCTCCATTTTGCGGTATGCCAGACCCCTCCCGATGAACAGGATCCCGTTTTGAACGTGGCCGATTGAACACAAGGCCGTTTCCTCTGTTCTACGGTATGACAGGCCTCGTTTCCATTGCCTATTCCATCCAAGCCCTCCCGATGAACACAACGACGCATTTTGTTCTGACCCAGCCGGTTGGCTCCCCATGAACATGATGACGATGTTGTTTCTCCGTTCCGACCCAGCCATGTACACAAGCCCTGGCTGTACGTATGCGTGAGTAGGCGTTCGAGACCCTGCCCATATGTACATACGTGGCTGTATTTTCTTTCTTGCACACTGGCCGCTGTACGTACGTGTACATGCTACGTGCGCGCCTCTACTATGACACGTGCACGCCTCTACATCCACCAGTATGTACGTACACATTCGCGACCAGAATGACAATGCTACGTACGCTTCAACCTGGTGGGTCCCCACTGTCACGCACTTCCTTGCATGCGAAGATGTAGCTGGTGGGTCCCAGCAGCCAGGGGGCGAATCTTTTTTTTTTGGCCCAGATGCACTTCCTTGCGTGCGAAGATCTAGCTGGTGGGTCCCAGCTGCCAAGGGGGAACGTTTTTCTCACGAAATACGGTGGCCCGTCCGGTGGGTCCCTACTGTCAGGTGGAGGAATCATTATTTTCCGTGTAATAAGGAGGCACTTCCTTGCTGCAGCCGTGGACCCAGCTGTCAGCCTCTCCACGTATAGTCCACGTCCGATGGAAGTCGTTCCTTGACCATGTTTACCACACCGTGCCGAGAGCACCAGGGCGGTGGACGACGGCGAGGCCTAGGAAGGGGACGATGCAGATCCGGGGAAGACGCGGCAGTGGATGCCCATGCGTAGAGGAGTATGACGGTTCACTGGTTCGACTGCGGTGTGAGGCTGTCATCGCCGCAGAATAACAGGGGGTGTGGGTGAGTAGAGGGATGGCCTGGCCAGCGGTGGGAGTAGTAGGGGCGGTGAGGCCTCCACGGCATCATAGCCGGCCATGGGAGGCAGGAGCATGCGGCACGACCGGCGCTGCTTTGGGCGGCTGGAGCAAGAAGACCAGAGGTTGAAGAAGCACTACGGCCGTTGGATGGACATCATACGGTCACTGGAGCTAGAATCGTTCATATTGACTAAAGTTGACAAAGGCCTACGTCCCACTCAACTTAGTAGGCCCACAAGTCGGCCTCCCACCAATGTAGGTCCCAGCTAGCAGGGGGTATTCATTTTTTTGTGCATAAAACGGAGGCACTTCCGGTGGGTCTGAGCTGACAGCGGGGGGAACGTTTTTTCGCGAAATACGGTGGCCCATCCGGTGGGTCCTAGCAGTCAGGGGGAAATGTTTTTTTCACGTAATACTGGTGGCCCATCCAATGGGTCCCTGCTGTCAGGTGGAGGAATAATTATTTTGCGCATAATAAGGAGGCACTTCCTTGCGGCTGTCGTGGACCCAGCTGTCTGCCTCTCCACGTACAGTACTCTTCCAATGGAAGTCGGCCGCTGACCACATTGACCATGCCACGCCGAGAGCACCACGGCGGTGGACGGAGGTGAGGCCTAGGAAGGGGACGGCGTGGAGCCGGGGAAGACGCGGTAGTGGAAGCCCGTGCGGAGAGGAGTACGAGGGTTCACTAGTTCGGCTGCGGTGTGAGGCTGCTGTCGCCGCAGAATAACAGGGGGTGTGGGTGAGTAGAGGGATGCCCTGGCCAGTGGTGGGGGTAGTAGGGGGCGTTGAGGCCTGCGCGGCAGCATAGCCGGCCACGGGAGGTGGGAGCAGGTGGTCCCGCCGGCGCTGCTTTGGCGGCTGGAGATAGAAGGTCAGATATTGAAGAAACGCGACAGCCGTTGGATTGACATCCAATGGTTACGTCTGCTAGAACCGTTTGTTGACGTATATAATAACTAAAAAAATCTTGCATACGCGTCAACTTAACAGGCCCATAAGTCAGACCACTCCCTCTCTTTTTTAATAATTTATATATAGCTCATTGCAACTTCTTATGCAATTTATTGCAGTCGTTTTTTTGGTTGGCCAGGGCCAATTTCACATATTTCTGTGGGTTCCAAACTATTTTTAATACCGAAATGTCAAGCCAGATTTAAAGTACTTTGAAGATATATTTAAATTAGGTTAATACCCAATGAAATAGGAATCTGAAAATGTGAAAAAATTCTAAAATTATAAAGTAATTGCCAATTTGTCATCTGTTTTTATATTTACAACCCATTTCATATTACTTTCAAGATTTGCAGGCGTCTTGAAAGAGTTGCAGCCCATCAGGGCATAGAAAAATAAGTAGGCTTGGATTGGGTATTTTTTAGAAAAAATAAACTGGGCTCATTTTCACAAAGAAAAAATAGTTGGGTTGGTCACATGGTGAACATAAAATATAAGCCTGGGCTAGACGGGCCACAACCCAGTTCAAACCCTGCTCCGTCTCAACAATAACAAAAAAAACTGCTCGAGCAGCTACGTCCTAGGTGTCAGCCGATCTTGTGTTGTTTTCTTGTCTATTGACTATATACGCTCACAATGTCGTGAGTCCTAGATGTCAGGAAAACACTAGGAGGAAGCATTTTATTTTCCCATACGCTGACATGGTGGGCCCCTACTCTCATCCTCTCCACGTACTTCTGTCGATTCCTGTTGTTTGTTGACCATGTTGACAACGCGAGAGGGCGGCGCCGTGGCGAGTGCACCATAGCATGCAGAGGACGTCGGCGTTAACGATTTAGGAGACGGTGGGGTGGCGATGCGTGCGATGAGGCGCAGCCAGCCGTGGGAGGCGGAAGCAGGCGGCCCTGCCGGCGCTGGTTTGGTTTTGGTGGCTGGAGGAAGACAGGACCGAAGAAACCTGACAGACTGTAAAAGTAGCAGGAGTACTTAACAACCTTAACTGAAACCAATAGGGGCATTTAACAACCAAAGCTGAAAGTAGTATGAGTACTTATACAGGTTCAACCGTACAAAGCACGCCTCGAACAGTGCTATTTTGCCTACAGTTAACCAAGGCTGAGGCCGCCAAGCCCCAGGACAAGGCCCAGGCACCACCCCGCGCATCCACAACCTTCTGAAAGCGGCTTCATCTCGCAATGTGGTCAATAAACAGGATATTCACTTTTAGAGCCATGGAAAAGCATGAACATAATCTTCTGTCCTATTCTCCAAGATGGACGGGCCTTCATTATTTGAGACCACCCATGAATAAGTATCTTTTCACCTCCAAGAGGAATGGAGTAGGTCAACATAAACATCATGTTGTGACCAAGCACAAGTCTGACCCGACCAGGGTCAGCCATCTGTATAGGAACAATAGAACTGGGCAGTTTCTCTTTCAAGAAGATCACAGCTGTAAAACTGTGTATAAGCAATAGTTTATGAACAACATATATAACAGAAAACAGCTCGTACCATAAGTTTCTCGACACAATTGGACCTGTTCAACGAGTGCAGCAGTGGCACACATATCCCACATGGCCTTCCACCATTGAAACGCCCCACAAGGATCTCAAGATGATCAATAAAGTGTAGGAACTTGTGGATGTCGTCCCAGTCAACTTCAGTGCCATTAGTAATAGCCGAGTCACTACAGAATAACAAACAAGCAGCCTGCTTAACTCTGAAAATACCTACACGTGCCACCAACTATAAGAAAATATTAGTTAGAAGTAGCATCTTCGTGAGAGATTTGTTGCTACTTCTAAAGTTAAATTGTGATTAGTCAGACAGAATAGGTGGATTAAGAAGTAATCGAGGCAACAAGCAAGAACCATATACAAAACTAACATGGATGAACAATTGGAACGACGTCGGGGTGGAAGATCGCAGTGAAAATGAGACCAGGTTCTGCTATTTCCATCAATATTCGTGCGCCAACTTTCAGTCTGTAACACTTGAGAAAGAGTATCCAAGTTCGGCCATAAAAAAAAGCAGCAATCTTCTTGGTTCATGAACCCAACTCGGAACTTATATCCATGGCTTGTATTCACTATGACCATTAAACTAGTGTATTCAGTTATGGCAAGGCCGAGCATCTCGAGTGCATGTGTTCTGGTAGAGAAAATAATGCACTGTAGGAAAAATAATATGAGAACACAATGTATTCCCTATCCAAATCTAGAAATAACTTCCTCCTTCACATCAGTGTTGACCATTGTACTAGTAGTACCTTTTATCCAAATATGGAAATCCAAATTTCCAAATTAGTCGACAGCATGTTCAAAAAAACCCCACCCTCCCGGATAGAAAAGAGGATTCTAGGAACATACTATGCGCATTTTAAAATCCCATGTTAGGATGAGAAGGAACAAGTGTAGCGTCTCGCCGAGGGCACAGAAACCTGTAGGGTCCTCGCACTTGGGGCACTACAAATGAAACACACTAGATTCAGTAGGAACAAAAATGCATCAACGGTGGCGGCTGCCATCCTAGGATTACCTGTGACCAAGGGACTTGGATTTATCAGGGATGGATGAAGAATTCATACCTGGTTCTCCATGAGAAAATCCTATGCAATCGCCGAGAGGGGGTTTTCTCTGAACAAGCAGACGAGGGAGAAGGGGATTCAGGCCCAGTGAAATATTGCCGCTTCGTCCGTCCAGCTTACTTCTAAAGCTGGAAAGGGGGGGTTTGTGATTTGACGGCTCATTGGGCATTACTGTGGCGCTACGACCGGGGTGTGTCTACCGTGCAGTTGTGCACTCTAATTTGTGCATATGGCACGTGGACCCCGTTTCCGGTTGCCCCACATAGCAACGAAAGGAAGTAGAAATACAGGAGTAACTAGTTACACATAAATATATTTTTGACAGAGAGATACTCCCTCTGTAAAGAAACATACAAATCTTTTATATCACAACTTTATACATAAGAAAAATCAACGGGAATATATAATATATATAATTATAAAAAACAGAGTTGTTTTTAACACAGTATAGACAAGTTGGTGATGATGGTGTGTCTGCCATCCTGCAATATAGGCCGTCCAATTTATATCTAACGGATAGGAAGGAAACTATGGCAATTTTGCAAAAAGGTACCCACACACCTCTCCACATTTGCAAATAAGGCCTTCCCTCGTTCATCGTTTTCTCTCACAAGATAAAATACTCATACAAATGCATCTTGATGTTACGTGCAATGCACGGGCATTATGGGGGTTTAGCTGAGAATATAATACTCAGTCAGGCTCACGGTTCTGGACTTTCGTACTCAGGCCCACCCTGCATGTTTGGGGGACCATGTGTTCTACCTCAGCGCTTTTCATGTTGCAAGCGATCGGTACGGTGCTGGTTTTAGATGCTTTCGCAAGGCGAATACACAAAATTGAATAAAGCACCGCAGCTATTGGAATGAAATCGAACGACAGTTCCTAACCAGCAATGAGAGTTGCAATTCTATCAACGATATACCATGTGATAAATAATACTGTCATACTACTTATACACACATGACACTTGTTTCACCATGCCAGATTATTACATCAAAATCTCTCGGGGGATAGATCAGTTCGGCAGTTGCGTGCTGCTACTGAAGAACTTCAAAGTTGATTTGGACCATATCTCCTTGCCAAGGAAGTTCAATTTTGACATCATCCCCTACCACAAGATATGATTTAGATTTGAACCTTGACCATCCTTTAGCATCAATCATCATGCGACCATCCTTTGTACTTATGGTATATTGAGCAGGTTCATTCACACCAAGGCTGCGCATGGTAAGAGAAACTTGGCCGCGGTCGCCCGGATTGTTGAACGACTCCCTCGTTGCTCTAGGAATTCTTTGTTTGCAAACAAGAAGACATACCCAAGCAATTAGATCAACACAGTGAATCATGTGAAACAACATGGAAAGAAAAAAGAATGAAGCACTTCGGCGGCCAATGCTTACCAAGAAGGTGGACATGTCGGTTTTTGTAAGGACGTTCGTATATGAAGTGTGAACTGCAGCCCAGTCTGTTGATGGTGCAACTGCTCGTTCGGTTGCCGCTGCATGGGCTGGAGCAGATGCAAGTGCAAGTGTTGGTGCAGGTGTTGAAGCCGCTGCTGCTGCCGGAGATGATGCTCCTTGTAGAGCTAGTGCCGGTGTCAATGCAGGTGCCTGTGTCAATGCCCGATCCTCCGGTAGAACAGACTGTTCCGCTGACATGGTCGGTGCCCAATCCTCAGCTGGATCAGACTGAGTTGCTGCCGCTGCTAGTGCTAGAGCAACTGCCGGTGCTCGATCCATTATTGAAGGTGGTACCGATGTGCGAGACAGCGGCGATCGTGTCTGGTCTGCTATGATCAGCTTTCTAACTTGACTAGGATCCGTGACCGTGATCCAGTTTTTTTTCTTCATTTCTTTTAAACGTGAGAAGCACTAATTGTGGCGTTTTTGTTAAACCAAACTGCAGTTCATCATAGGGATTCAGCTTGTACTCAGACAACAGATTGATCCAATTTTTTCCAATAATATAAGTGATGGAATGTGCCTTCATTACTGACACAACATAAGAAGTCAAACCTGCAAAAATAGCCATCGTAGAGCAAACCAAACGGTTTATTCTCTGATGAATGTCACATGGCAAAACCTGCATCGTAAAATTGCAGGAAAAGAAAGAAAACACGACATTAAATCAATAAGATTTAGATAGTAAATCAATAAGATTTACTTGATGTGACACGAGTGGATCCTTACCAGGAAATCACTATGTTGAAGTACTAAACAGAAGATTGATCGTCCAACTACGGGTGGCATGCAGGAGCCCCGCCTACTCCCACAAGCAGGACAGTCCAAAGGTCATGACAAATCATATGGATCGAACATCCATGGGATTGGAAATTCTGGTGGGTGCGATAAACCCTGCAATGCATACAGATATTGGAGTGTAACCATAATTGATAAACCGTCCTCACAAAAAGATGATCTGGATACTTCAAAATATACAGACTGAATTGAGTGGAAAGACATTAACATAGACCGTTCTCAGGACTGACCACACACCGAAAGCGGCAGTACTAATAAACAATACAGGGTTCACAAACACAAATCAAGTATTGAACAATAGTACTTACTACAGACAAGCAAAGTTGCACTAATTAAACTCTGCAGACTATTTCTTGCCACCGACCTACGGGATGACCCCCGCACAACTAACTAGGCCATGGACTTCGTGAGAGATGTCTACATGCACCATCACCATCTCGTCAACCTTGAAGAACCTAACAGAGTGGTCTTTCCACTCATAAACATGATGATGAAGACAGGCTGCATCAGATTTGTTGGGAAGCTTTACAAGAACCACACCCTACATAATTGAAGGCACAGTCAGGAAATTGTTGTGGTCAAGTACAGCCTCGAGAACACGCCTGACAACAATGCTACAGGAAAACACTAGTTCAGGACACATGGCAACAAGGACACAACAGTTGGATAGTTTAGTAGTAGAACTCATCCCCATGTCTTCCAGTTCAGACGGCATGACTTTGAGAACTTCATCTCCACCGCGGACCTGGTTCTAATTCAAACAGAAACCATATTTTATTACTACCTCTGTTCAGAAATATAAGATGATTTTCGATATTATACTCCATATATGACTACATATACGCACAGAAATGAGTGAACAAAGACACTAGAACATGTCTTCAAAGGCATGAGAGCAGAGGGATTACTTGCAATATCCATAACACATGTTACTGAGGCAAATATACCCTCTTCAAAGGTAGCATTGATGTTCATAAAGTACTCCCTCCGTCCCAAAATTCTTGTCTTAGATTTGTCTAGATACGGATGTATCAAGTCATATTTTAGTATTAGATACATCCGTATCTAGACAAATCTAAGACAAGAAATTTGGGACAGAGGGAGTAGTTGAAAGTAATCTATAAGAAATCATTGTCAACCTCTCGCATGTTTTGGTCAAAAGAGGAATTTAGAACCGTCATTTGGCACACTAAAATCACATGCAAGATCACCCAGAAAGTTGTACTACCAGTACTAGTACTGCATGTTAGATGAAAAAACACGATCAAGATCGAGAAGAAGATCGTCAACAAGAGACATTACCTGGACTTGCTTAATGAGGGATCCTGGAGATGGGGGCTTGGACAGGGTGATGGCTTTGAGCTTGTCTGTGGTAGTCTCGGCGGGGTGCTTGCGCTTCTTCGTACCATGAGCCTCGACGGTTTTGGCCAGAGCCATGGACATCATGTCGGCCGGTGCTCCAGCGTCCATCCAAGAGAGGAAGCTAAGAGAGAAGAGTGAAAGGAGGAACAAGATGAGGGAGAAGTGAAGCGAGTGGGGGTTTTCTTCAAGAGAGGAAGCTGAGATAGAAGAGTGAAATGATGGTTGCTTCGTCCATCCAACTTACTGTTGGAAAGGAGGCGGTTTTGTGATTTGACGGCTCATTGGGCATTACCGTGGCGCTTCGATCAGGGTAGTCTACCGTCACTCTACTACAGAGTAATTTAGTGCATGGCTGGTGGACCCAGGTGCTGGCTGTCCCACCTGTCGGTGAAAGTGAGTAATTTAGTGCATGGCTGGAGGATGATCCGCACGGTAGAACATGTCCACTGTTTTTCTGAAGAAAAAATAATTACAGCAAGTGTTTCCACTCTTACGACGGAGGAGTGCGAAACATGGCAGCCACTTGAACATACACAGTGCTCCTACTAGTAGGCATGTGCAGTGGTTCATACGTCAGTACTACACAATCTTGTTGCTAGTGTAGTAAGATATGACGATAACAAATGATGTTGTGCGCATGTCAACTACTCTTGTATGTACTGCTTTTTCGACTGTCCGGTCGAGAATGAACGGTGAGATCAATGTTAACAAAACTAGGTTTACATCGCACGGAGAGTACGGTGCTACAGTACTCCACGAAACATGAACTATATGAAGCAAGAATAGTGTTAGGTAGGGTGTATGAAGGGTGCACGGGATGGGAGCAAAAGTTCCCTTCTCGACCCACTTTTGGGTATTTGCCAAAGTGCATGAAGGGTGCATGAGTCCACACTAGAAGGTTAACAAAAATACACGAAGAGGAAACAACTATATTGAGATGAGAATGCAACCAAACACACCCATATGCTTTGTGCTACAGTGACCGATCTGCACCGTTTGAGTTTGATCCAACGGTCATGTTGTGCCGAGACATGGACATGCCCATGCAGAGGGCGCCTAAACACCATCGAAGTCCCCCTGCTTCTCGAGGCACACGACGTTGGTGATGCAGGGTGCAACCGCCCGTAGAGCCCGCTCCTGGTCGACGGGAGCCAGCTCGTCAAAGACGGCGTCCAATGGCATGAATGGATTCCGGTGACGGAGCCCTAAAAGGATTCGCCCGACAACGGCGACGGCAGCCTACAACCCCTCCTTGTCCGGCTCAACCCCCACCATCGCGCGGAGACGGCTCAGCTCTTCGGAGATACAGGTGAAGAAGGAGACCAGGTCAGGAATCCACAGCTCATTGAAGTCGACCGGGTGGTCAAACGGGTTTTGCCCGACTGTCGGCATCGTCGCGCTGGCACAACGGTAGGCATCCCGCAGTCGCAACACGTGCGTGGCAACTTGGTTCACCAAGTGGCCGAGGCGATCCTGGACCTCGTCACGATTGGCCTCGCGCTCCAGCCGGCTCCCCTGACAGCCTATCGTAACTCCTACTTTCTGCAGCAACGCCGCCGATGCCTCGAGCATCTTTGTGGTGGACGCCTGCCGCTTTTGAAGCTCCATGAACTCACGCACATAACGAAGGAGCATGGCACTCCTCTTCTCCTTGAGCTCATGGAGCTCCATGTCCTTGGCCCTGAGCTCCGCATCCTTGGCATGGAGCTCCTGTGTCAGGCGCCTGACCTTGGACTCTGTGATCTGTTGCACCGCCACGACACCAAGTATAAGCAATGGGGAGAGGAAGCAAAGGGGGCGAAACGGCTGAAAGGCAATGCAATCTACGGGAAGGCGGAGGGAGCCAGCCGAGGAGCGGGGAATCTTTTGGTTTTCACCACGGTAAAACACCAGTCGACGACTTCTCACATCAGGGAGCAGTGGGTTTTACAGGCGGAGTCATCGTGACTAATTGCTGTCGCGCCTGCTCCCGTCAATCAAAAAATTAAAAATCCTGTCACGCCTGCTCCTGTCAATCAAAAAATTTAGAATCCTGCCGTACCCAAACACCGGAGCAACGCTGCGGTGGATATTTAAATTTACGTCCCAGGAAGTAGATAAAAAAAGGGGTGAAAAAACAAATGTGGCGGCGGCCTAGCTAATCGGTCGAAGTAGCCCAACTAGCTAGCCACCGTGCTTCATTGATGTACTCGGCAGGAAAGGTGGTCTTTCGTGATTTGACGACTCATTTACTTGCTTCGGTGCTACGACCAAGGAGGACCCAGAAGACGCGCGGTAGGGCATCCCACGTCAGGAAGAATATATGCGTGCACCACCCGGGAGGACCCCGAAACCACCCGGGTGTGCCACATCTCGGCACGAAGGAAAAATGTGTGTGTGAAAATATACGGTATCAGACGTAGTACCTATGGTTTGACCTCGGGACCCAGCCAGTCAATCGAAAACACCCCACTAGCCACACAGCTTCATCATGCAAACGTGGCACGGAGGATAGATGTGGTTAGCTCTGTCTTGACCAGCCACAACGTCTCTTGTTCTAGGCGATTCTTCTATTTTCCAAGCTTTTGTTCATTGTAATAACACCACAGCAAGCTAGTTCTGCTCTTCGTGTGTGCCCGTGCAAAGGTTAGACGATGGAGAGAAGAGAGATTGAGATCGCAGACCTGGGACCCACCAGTAAGTGAGTCAATGGTCATGCACGTGTTGATGAGGCACTCCCTCTACTCTACTCAACGTAATACTGTATAAAATCAAGTTATGGGACAAAGCCAACAACCGTTGTTGTTTTAGGCTATCGACTTACGCTTTGTAGTACAGGTTGCCAGTTCGAATCTCGTCTTTCAGATTTGTTAGTTTTAGGTCCAAATTTGATTAATGACAAGTGGGACCCCCGTGTGTTGTTCTGATATTTCAGTGTAGGATGGTTTTTTTGAACAAACACTTTGTGCGGTTAGACAAGTAACGACACGACTTACACGTAATTTGCAAGTTTATGAACAAAAATGACAGTGGCATAGAATATCACATCCACCCCGCAGCTTAGATGCTATGGTGATACGAGTTTTTACACCGCTGGAAGTGAGATCCAATGGCTTGGGAGTAGTCTTTGTAATTATGCACAATTTCCAAACTCTTCAAATGGTTTTTTGCAAATAAAACATTCAGGCCTCGTGTGTGCCGCTGCATCTTCGATCCAACGGCTCCCCATTGCTCATATTAGGTGCTCCCCGTAGCTTAATTACCCGCTACGGTAATATGAGCATCTAGGTCGTATGATCAGTGATCAGATGGCACATGCGTAGTACTTGTACTTTCTGCGCATTTCCCAAACTCTCTAAGTCGTATATTGCAAAAACATTCAAACTTCCTATTGTGGGCTGTTAGATCTCAGTGAACTCGTATCACCATAGAATCTACGGTGCGGGAGCACCTCATATTCTCCCGTGCAAGAAAACATAAGGTGCTATCGCAGCTTGGATGCTACGGTGATACGAGCTTCGAGGTCGTCTGATCTGAGATCCAATGGCATCAGAGCAGTCTTTATGCTTGTAAGCAGTGGCCGAACTCTTTTGGGGCTTTTCTACAAAAAACCATTCGAACCACCAAGGAGGTGTTGGGTCACAAATCCAACGGCTCTGAAGAGCTTTTATCACCAAAGCATCTAAGGTGTGGTTCCACATGATATTCTTACATACATGAGAATATGATGTCCTCCTTCATCTTAGATGCTACGGTGATACGAGCTTTGAGGTCGTTGGATATGGGATCCAAGGGCATCTGAGTAGTTTTTGTACAAATTGTGTGCAATTCTCAAACTCATCAAGGTTTCCTGTAAAAATATTAAGACACATCATGTGAGCTGCTATATCTCAGATCTACAAGCTCCAAGCAACTCATATCGGCATATAGCATCTAAGGTATGGGGGCACATGATATTCTCCCAGGGAGGAGGGGTGGGGGGTGCACAACCAATCGGTGGTTGGGAGGGTGGGGACAAATATAATCTAAACAACCCTAAATAGAGCTCCACAATTTTATCTAAGGTCGAGCGGTTGACCCCCGACAATCATAGCTCCGCCTAAACACAACATTTGCATGTACTATAGTACTAGACTTAATATTCATGTTTCAGTTTCATGTTCATTTTAAATATTGAACTGATGACCATGCATGTCTTACATTTTACTCCCTTCGTTCCTAAATATTAGTCTTTTTAGAGATTTCAAATGGACTTGCACATACGGATGTATATAGACATATTTTAGAGTCTAGATTCACTCATTTTGCTATGTATGTAGTCACTTGTTGAACTCTCTAAAAGACTAATATTTAGGAGTAGAAGGAGTATTTTTGAATTCGTGTCATACAAGCATGGTTTGGAAAAATAGATGCATTATACTTATTGGATTGTTGTTGTGTTCGTGTGTGTGTGTCTCTCTGTGTGTGTGTGTGGTCTATGCATGATACATACAAAGTTTTCTCACCTCCATATTGTTCATATTTTAAATTTGAATTTGCATTGGAAAACTTACTAGGGATACCATGAAATGTGAAATCCACGTTGAGATCACTATATCACAAACTCACTCTAATTCAACAACTCGTCATAAATCAATTACCACGTTGAGATTAGTATTTCCAAGGAAAATACGGGCATTGTAATACACATAGATTCGTTCGGCAATTTAAAAGGTTCATTTCATATTCTCGAATGGTAGGACCCAACGGCGTACCAGCCAGACCTTGGCTCGTGCTGATCCTAAAAAAATAAAAAAATAAAAAAAATCGGGTTCGTGTCCTTCGGTGGCGTGCGTGGTACGCACATTAGGCAACCCCAACCAGTCGAGCCTCAGCGTTTCAAGTCAAAATATCGGGCGGCCAAAATTCCAGCCCTAGGAAATTCCCCTCATGTCCTGGTCCATAATGACTACCGATGAACAATGGAGGGATGCTTTAGTAACTAGACAACGTTACCTACCGTGCCGAGCACGGTTCAATTCCCTCGGTCGCCGCTCGTCAAGGTCACCCCTCAACTGCATTGCCTAGTACTACACCAGGATGAGCACAGAATTGAGCCCGTTTATTCGTGCCTAGTACTTGAGTTAATATATCAAGCAATGCACTAGTATGGAGGGATTATCCTTTTACTCTGCATATATAACTTGTCTAAAGTCTAACTAAGCAAAATGTTTGACCAAATCCTTTCTTAAGAAATACAACAGGACAGATGTACGGCTTGAAAATTTATTGCATGATGCAGGTTATGATATTGTTTCGAATCCTCGATCTTAAATTTCAGAAAATCCAAAAGTGAGCATAAATTCTTGAAACTAAGCATGGTCACGTGATATGGCACAAATATTACTTTGTAAGTTTTTTCTTCAATTTCAGACAAGTTGCACAAATGAAGAGCCAAGGTATTTTGGAACAAAGACCTGTCATGTTAAGGCGAACGCTTTCACTATTGAAACCGTGGGCGTTTACGTGCCACCACGAGTCCCTGCTTCTCATCGGCAGGTGCCGTCCGAGCAAGTGTGTGAGTCGACGGGAGGCGTGCGAACAGACCGCTGCGCGGACTGGCGGGGAGGCGTGCGAGCAGACCGCTGTGCAGGCTCACCGGGAGGCGAGCCCTTTGACCAGGCTCCGCCACCCACCTTCGTCCCAACTGCTCCCACTTTTAATGTCGCCGGTGCCGTAGTTTAAAATCAACCCCGCACTACCGGGTATCGCTACAATATTCTCTCTTACTCTCCGATTCTCCTATCGTCTACCTCCAACTACCCTGACCTAAACGTACGCCATGCCGCATCACAATGGTCTGCCCTTAGCCTCCCAGTTTCCTGAGGAAGACACCCAGCTGGAGTCTCAAGAACATAAGGCGCTTTGGGACGATCTTGAACTAGCCTTGCGGGAAGACGCCGCACCTGTCCCCACTCCCGTTCTGGCTCGCGTCGCCCCGACTGCGCCAGCGCCCATCCCCGTGGCATTGATGGGCTAGGAGCCGCACATTGTCACCGAGTTTGACCCCACGGGGTTCCACGAGGTCCTCGCCGACTTTCATGTGCCCGTGCACCTGCCAGCGCATGCACATGCGCGTGCACTGACGTTCACGCCTATGCCGGTGCCCGTGCACCTGCCAACGCATGCGCCTGCGCATGCACGGACGTGCGCGCCCATGCCGGTGCCCGTGCACACGAATGTCTCCGCCGCACCATTGACAGTGCATGTCCCCGCACGGGTGCCAGCGCCCCCCTCAGCGGCATGGATGGCCGCCGTCGACAGCTTCCTTGCACCAACGCCAGTCGCCTCCTCCTGCCAGTTGACTCGCTCTGAAGTCCAGAACATTTTGGCCTTCCTTGAAGCTAGGCCAACATCTAGGGGTATGCCAACAACGGCGCAAGACGCCGCTATTGCTGTCGGTCAGTGGCCCGACGACACATAGAGCACGGCAGAGGAGCCGCTTCCCACTGCAAGACGCCCCCGCCGCCGCCGCGTAATCTAAATTTGCCATGAAAAACGTTCGGATTGCCATGCTTAAAATCCAAACATTTATCATTTCCGTTTATTTTATATCGATCATCATATAATTTAAAGTCAGAGTCAGGCTGAACGAAATCTATGGTTTGATCGATTGAATGTTCTGCTAGAGCCGTATCAAATTAAATATAAAACGTCATCAAGCCACATGTATTCCTTGTCATCCAACGACCTAGACTACTTCAATGTCGAGCGCTCAACACGTTTAGTGTGCAGTTAATTTCATGCGAAAAATAGTGCTAATCACATAATAACACGCAAATAATATCCTACTTAATATCCGCATGCACTTAATATGCTTCCAAATTAACGTGCATTGCACGTACACACTGACTAGTGCTGCTAGTACGTGAAACTGGTGCCGTAACTTGTGAACGCGTCCAGATATGGTCAACGGCAACATCGCCCGCGAGTTCATCGTGTTTGCCCGTGCGTCTAAACACAGAAGGGGAGGAGAGAGAGAGAGAGCACACATGGAATCCACCAGTAAGTGAAGGCGAATAGTACTAAAAATAATATTACATGTTATCCATTAAATAGGTTGTGGTAATATAAAAACGTTATGTGAACAAAGGGGGGTACAACAAACATTGCTGTTGCCTATTGACGTGCGGCTCGAAGGCCCGGCCGCATGTTCGATCCTTGTCCTTTATTTTTTAATTTGTATATGGGTCCAAATTTGTTTCATGACATGTGGGACCCTCGGTGTGTAGTTTGTAGCACTTTAATTTGTGGGTCAAAATTTATTCCATTCCAAGTGGACTATCGGTGTGTAGTTTTGTAGCTTATTTATAATAATTAAAGAGAACAATAGAGTTTTTTGCAATAATACCATGGTGCGACGTTGAAGGCGAGAGAGCGATGACCGAGCCAAAGAGAAATCAACTAGGGGAGTTGCGGGGGTTGCAACGGTGTTTGGAGTAGTTGTGGGCCGAATGCTACGAAAATATAATCTAAACCGGCCAGAATAAATGCCTACACAAATTAATCCAAGGTTGGAGTGCCCCTCGCAATGTAAATAGCTCCGGCTTTGCGAGGGATGGAGAGGTACCTTCAATGCGTGGAAGATACGGTGTGAGAAAGCAAGGTCAATCGAGAGACATATAGATAGAGAGACAAAGTGAGTGTGGTCCGACATTCATTAAATAGATATATATGCTCTGGAGAGATATTGTTCGATTGAGCTTTTGGAAAGGGTGAGGGCTGTAAGATAGAGCTTGAGAGATGATCCAGTGACAGGACTGTAGATATATTTTGTGCGTGGGAGGAAGCAAGGTCAATCGATCATATAGGGTTGATGTGCGATCGAAAGAGTGAGACGGGTTGGAGAGAGTGACCCAGATAGACAATGTGCCTGAGAGAGTATACAATGTGAATAGGTCGAATTGGGCTCAAACATGGTGATATATCATTTTTCTTCGAGAAAGAGCAAGGTCAATCGAGACATACACACACACACAGAGAGAGAGAGAGAGAGAGAGAGAGATTGAGTGAGCGTGGCCCGCCATGAGGTCAAAAGAGTGGGGGCGGCTTGGATGGATTGACCTAGATAGACAATCTGTGTGAGAGAGTATAGAGTGTGTTGATCAAGGCCCGGACAGGGAGATATATCATTTGTGTGTGAAAGAAAACGAGGTTAAAGGAGACTCAGATAAAGAGAGCGAGATTGAGAGAGTGTGGCCTGCCGTGCGGAAGAAAGAGTGAGACAGTCTCGAGGGAGTAACCTAGATAGACAACGTGCGTGCGTGCGCACGAGAGGTTGGGGGGGCTAGATAGGCAATGCATTTATTAGCACGAGAGGGTGAGAGGAAGAGGGAGAGAGAGAGAGCTCGGCATGGGGTGCAATGGCGGGTGTGTGAGGTACAGGGGTTGTGTAGTTGACAGACTTAGAGATCGAAACATGGAGAGAAAGAATGAACGTGTGTTGGAATCCGATAGCTTCCTAAGGTGGTTAGGAGAGGAAGATTGACCGATACAGGAAGTATGTAGCGTGTGTGCGGGGGGGGGGGGCTAAAAACAACATTTGAATGTACATAGTACGAGACTTAATATCGATGTATCAATTCGGTGTACATTGTAAGATTTGAACTGAGGACCATGCATATGGGTAATTATTTCGAATTCGTGACATACTAAGTTTCGAAAAGTTGACATTGACTCAATTTGTTGTGCTTTTTTGTAGGTCATATGTTTGAATCCATCCAAAAGTTTTCTCACTACCATGGTGTTCATCATATACATATGAATTTGTATTAAAAAAGTAGCGTGGATACAGTGAAATGCGAAATCCACGTTAGAATTGGAGACCGCTATGTGACACACACTCTAATTCAAATAACTAATTATGTGACACACACTCTAATCCATTTTAGCGTTGATACTGTGGATATCGTTTCGATTTTTTTTCAAATAACTCATCATTAATTAATTTATAGTACTCCCTCTGTTCACTTTTATAAGACCTTGAAGATATTTCAGATAATGTGCAAAACAATTCATTTTAAGTTGTCTGAAACGACTTACAAAAGTGAACGGAGGGAGTATCTCGTTTCGAATGACTAATTATTGCAAGGAAAACACGAGCATGGTAATACATACAGATTCGTTTGCATTCTCAAATGTAGGCGCACCAGGCAGACCAGGGTCGTGTCGGGGTGGACGCTGCTTCGGTGCCTTAAAGGCACCTGCCTTTGGGTCACTGACATGTGGGCCAGCCACCTGTTGGGCCCACATGTCATGGACACAAAGGCAGGTGCCTTCAGGTACCGAAGCACAGTCCTGTCGGGGTGGTCGCATGTGTCGGACGGACGCGTAGCACCCAGCCACCCACCCCCTCCCTCCCACCCCACTCCCCCCCCCCAAAAAAAGGACGACGACAATATAAGTTCACGCTTCCAGGTTTCAGATTGAAATATCTGGCGGCCCCAATTCCAGCCCTGCAAAATCTCTCTTCTCCACCGTCCCCTTCCATGCCCGGATTGCTCAAATCCCTAGTTCGCCCTTCATCTCGTCTCTTTCCCCACCTCTGTGTTGGACGACGATGACGAAGACGACGGTCGCGCTTCACCACCGCACCGGAGCTACCTCATCTACGCCCTTGTCCACCGCACCGGGTGGTCCACCGACAACGTCGGCCGCCGCAACCGATGTGCCTCACAGACACCGACTTCCACCGCATCATGTGAGCTTCACCGACGCCGTCTCCCATCTCACCGGGGCTACTTCACCGAGCACATCGTCGCACCTCCGCCCCCCGAGGCCGTTGGGGCTTCACCAACGGTCTCGTCCACCACATCATAGCGCTCCGCTGCCACTCAAGATCTGCATCCGTGCGCGGCCAGCCAATGCCAGCGCATCACCCTCAACGGCTCTGAAGTGATCCGCACTCTAGCTAGGCGAGCATGCCCAAACGCCGGCCCGAACTAGGTATCCACACATCACTCCCTTGTGCACTGTTCCGACGATGTTTGGATATCTTTTCACTGCTCTTTAGCTTACACGCCTATGCAACTCTGACTTTAACTCTTATTTCTTCTGGGGATACCATCTGAAACAAGAAAATCCATTTTTTAGCGAAGCATGACGGCGCTACGGCATCTGGTAGACATCCTGCACACCCGTATAACCTTGTAAGTATATGTCCTCCGATACAACATCAAGGTCGATTCCTCTTATTTGATCAACCATTCGCCGTGTCAAAAATGCAGAGGGAGATGCAACGAGCACAAGGCCTGCACATCCAAGCAAGTGGTAACATGGACTTGTACATGGAACATCCCAAGAGCAAGCAGAGCTGCAGTGAGCCTGTACAACGAGCTAGCGTAATGCCCTGTATTTGATTTAATTCGTATTGGCATTCGTGTATGATTTGTGTGCAGTAGCGGATCCACGAATTCAAGTTGCCAGGGGCGAACATTTAACTTAAAAAATATGAAGGCACTTGCACTCCGGAAACCAACATAACTTGAGAAATGTAAAGCTACATGCACTTTGAAAACCAGCTAATGATCCAAAGTAGTTCAGATTACAAACACTAAATGATGCAAGCACCAAAAAAACACAAAATGCAACATGGCGGACTACAAACATGGTCTGTACCTGCTTGAATTACTCGTTCTCTGGCTGAAAATATCAAAGTGTAATTGCACCTATAACTAGTGCGCAAACTGCATATCAATATATCTATCATGCACAAGTATGCCAATAGTTTCAAACAACAGATTAGAAAAGTATTTATGTTATGTTGTCATGATACGGGGACTTTCTGGTAGATGGCCTCGATGTTTCCTCAAGCTATGAAAATGCACTATAATTTGCTTGTCATCAATGCCTACAAATCTCTGTCTCTCTCAACATAGCAGATCATCATTAGACACTAAATCCTTTAATGAGCTTGAAAAATGCTTGCATTAGATCCCTCATTAGACACTATATGTTCATCACCAGGAGCATGTAAAATGTTTGCATCAAATCCTTCATTAGCAGTCTATTCATTAGACACTTCAGGCTCAAGAACAACTTGAGCTTGTATGTTTGCACCGGAAACTTGATTAGATACATCAGATTCAGTCAGTTCAGTATTGATTGGGGGAGTTATAAAATAAGTAGAAATTGGTTTCATTTTCTCATAGATTCCCTACATACAAGCAGTTTTACAACACTGTCAGGTTTAACTATTGGCCAGAAATTGAAGAGTTGAATTAGATATAATCAGGGATGTGATGTACCTGCTCGTTGCGCATGCTACTCTTGCAAGCTGCGATTGTCCGTTTGTGCAAGCTCGATGCCATGCCCGTGCTGCTGCCGCTGCCTCCCACGCAGGCTACACCCAGGGTTGGATCTTCATCTTCTTGTCCTTCCGTTCGCTTGAAGCCCGGCGAACGCCCTCCAATGAGGGTGCGAGGAAGTGTTGTGTCGGTCTGTCCAGCGGTAGCTAGGTTAGGAGCAAACCATACTGGAGGCTGGAGCGAATGAATTGGGATTTTTCTGCTGTCGATCGATATGGGAGGCGCTCGTTTGGGCTGCGAGCCTGCTATAGGGCCTGCCTTGCACTTATGTTATTGGCCCATCCAAATTGAAACATTTTTCTTCATTTTTTACATTGCCTGCTCGTGCGTTGGGACGAACAAAACTAGCGTGGGCCAACCTGGACGACTCAAACTACGTGCACACTTTCCAGCCACTTGAGGCGGCTGCCCATAGCAGCCCCTATGGTGGCGTCGCCCCTTTTTGCGTGTATGATTGGGTAGTGAAAAATATTCCAGTGGCGCTTTTGATTTACCCACAGAATGGTTGAATTGCTTGTTTCTATGAACTGAGTTCGCCAATAATGTGAAGGATGCCAGTTTTTTCATCCTATTGTAGATTGCTTAGATCTCGATATGCCAAAAGTAAACGCATGAAATATACAGTAAAAGTCAGTGTGATGTGTGTGGCTACAACTAGTCTGACTACACGTCCTCATATAACATATCAAGGACGCACCATCTTACCAGATTAACCATTCGACTTACCAATGCAGTGTGGGAAGAAAGAAGTATTGGACTGTGTATCCAAGCAATTGATGCCATGGACTCCTTCGTACAACCTTGTAAGCGAAAAAGAAGTTGCAGTGTGCCTGTACAAAGAACTAGTGTAAGTTCAGTTACCCGCTTCTCGGAATTTTAGTTAGCCACTTATTGCAAAATTGTTCAATTATGTTGCTTGACTTAATTTAGTTTGCTAGTGATTACATAATGCCACAACCTATTAACCCTATTGTAGACTGCGCCTATATATGTGTTTGATACTTACTGTTAAGAATTATCTGTTTGCCTTAACTTAAATAGCTACTTGTTTGTTTAACTACTTTGTTGCTGCAAGAGTGGGTTATAATGATGTTAGTAACTACTTTTCAGCATCCAATTGAAACTCTTTAATTCCTTGTTTGTTTAACTGGTTTGCTGATATAACTCCCAGTTGAGATGTTTTGCTAACTTCAACTTTTCTGAATCCAATCGGAACTTTAATGGCAAAACAGGTTAGCCCAAGATCAAAGAGCGAGGTCCCCATGGACGTTGCATCATCCCACAACAGTGGCACCGGCCCAATCGTGCATTATGAATTGCCAACAGCTGATGCTCTAGAGGCTAAAGTAGTGGTAGAAAGAGATTCTGCTTCTGCCCTTAGAGATGAAGTTGACATGTTGAGGAAGCAAACAACACAATCACAAGCAGTACTCAAGACAACCATTAAATATTTGGTGGATTTCAAAATGAAGCAAGCTGAGACTGACCAGATTGTTAAGGTCCTGAAGGAAAAAAGGAAATTAAATTCCTACTTGGTAAATCATAGGTGAAATGTTCTTTCCATTGTTGAATAACCTTTGTGTTGTTTGTTCATGTAATAACTGTTTTTTGTTTTTTGTTTTTTGTTTTGTAATTTTATTTGAGCACAAGTCTATATTAACTGATAAGACTCGGAGACATTTCATTTGCATTGTTGTGCCAGACCTACAAATATGCCAATCGGGCTGAATGTGCATTCAACAATAATAGTAGTATAGATGGACCATAAGTGGCATGCATCGGAAAGGGCCAAGATGTTGGCTAAAAAAAGGATGTTGTTGTAGCCAAAAAAAGTACAGCGGCCTGGCTTATGTATGTTCGTTGATATTATTGATCCATATACTCTATAAGTGTTTATATTTCTTTTAGTTCTGTACATTCTTTGTTGATTAACTCGGTATTTGAATCTTGATACATCGCTTGTGTACATATCTAAATGGGAGTACACATTATGCTGCGTGTGACATTTGAGTTGGACATGAAGTGTTCCAAATATTTGAATCTACCTTAAACTGGATTCTAGCTTCTGAATTTGAGTATCGGCATTTGTAAACCATATTCATATATGACAGTGGAATACATCTTTGTCGTCCTTTTGAAGATATATAAAAACACATTGAATGATTTATAAAGATTCATATAGGAATACAAAATGGATTCGAATTTAGTTGCCAGGGTAAACATGGATGCTTATTGTCCCAAAATTTGAAAGAAGCGGCAAAATGTCCACTCCCACGTCGGCTGCCCGAAGCCAAGTGTTTGGGAGATGGAAATTACTGTCTACCCATTACACGGACAATCCATCGGCCCGATTTCCACTGCTCTAAATAAGGGTAGGTTAGTAACTTCAATTAGACGTGACATGACCGCCTCTGAGCCCATTCCGACACGGTGGGTGTCAAACATGGGCGGCAAAACACATTTGATTCAAGCTCGTCCGAAAGACCTCTGTTTCTCCCTCCATTGCCCATTCATACACGGTGGGCGGCAAAACAAACTCGACTCGGCCGAAATCGATGTAGGCAAATATTTTCAATAGGGGCAGGTTTGTAACTTCACTCGGACGTGACACAACCGCCCTGCTTGTCAGCCCCATTCATACACCGTGGGCGCCAACCATGGGCGCCAACCACCCTCTCCTCACCCGAAATTGCGCTAGGAAAATATTGGCGAGATGCGAGATTACCATCCTATCCCCAACAGACAAGACATCCAAATTTTAAACGGGGGCTAAGTTTGTAACTTTCCCATATTTCAGACAGGCGCGTCCCAAAAACATGGTTCCCGTACCTCTCCCTCCATTTTCCCATTCATACACCATCCGCACTAGAACACCATCCCCACACCAGCCTCCGTCCGCCACCCCATCCATCGCTGCCGTCCTCCACCACATCCATCGCCACCGTCCTCCACCATGCCGGAGCGCCTACCAAGACCGCGTCGTCCACTACTAGAGATGGATGTTTCTCATCCATGGCAATGGACCAATAGCCTTGCATCGCGTCCTCTCGCTTCATCTGCACCGTCGTCCTCTTTGTCGTGGCCGCTCACACGACCTTCTCTTCCACCACAACGGGACTTATCCCCCGATGCACCCGTCTACCGTCACAGATCTGCTTCAATGCCACCGACAACCATCGCACCCCAGATGCCTACACGGCACCGCAAGAGAGGTGGTACTTCATATCTCCTCAATTTTTGATCTCAACCTGAAAATAGATCTTAACTTGGTTACTCTACTTTCTTTTCAACTCTTAGAATTTAGTTCTTAGTTCGAAGCCAACAATGGATGCTAAATATCATTTCTCCAGTTTGCAGCTTCAAATCTGCCATGGCACGGTCATAATACGGTTTAATTGATCATGCTTAGGGTTTAATTGATCATGTTGGTTCTGTGGTGGTTTCTTTAATAGAAATCAAAGGGGAAACCCTCTTTTGCTAAAAAAATATGTTTAGAGTTTCCCCCTTTTATAATCACTATACGATTAGAATACGTGCTTTGTGTCATAATAACACTGCTCCACCCATCAAGCTGCTTAGTTGTTCCAATACGAATCTGATATTATTAAAACAGAGTCGTTTAATTGGTCAGCTAAATGTTCCTAAATTAGTTTCGAAAATGCATGTTCGCCGCTCGGGTGTGTATCTCTACAGGGTGCCCACGGTGGGCCGGCCCACCCTGGGATTTTGGGTCGTCCCAGGGCCCGATTCCCCTCTGTTCTGTTGTGCGCTTCCGATCTCTACTCGCCCCCAGCCGCCTGCCTCGCCAGTGACTTGGCGTCCCCGGACGGCATGACTCTAGGAGGAGACGCCGGATTAACAGGAGGTCAGTAGCCGCTCGCCCAACAGCGTCACCGCTGCCCGGGCGCGCCGTCATGCCTACCTTCCCAGTCCGTTCAGGGCTCAGGCGTGCAGCACCCACCAAGCCAACCCGATTTATCCTGAGATACGCCCTCAACACTCAGCAGCCACTCCTCATCACCCATTTTCTAATTGATTCATTACTCATTAGGCAGGACTGTCATTAGGGTTTGTTGTGTGCTCAGTGCTACCTACACTTAATGGTTCAGATGTATTTCGGTAATCTTTAGTACCTCTAAAGTTCACAGGGTTTTCAAAATTCTGGACCTCGGAACAGACACTAGTCATTTTGGATTGTTGGTCGTAGTGACATTGACCCAGATTACTACTGCAAGCCAGGTTTGTTGACAATTTCACTTGTCTTTCTTACTCATTCGATATAATATCCAATTATTCACGTCGATTAGTTGCAACCAATAAGTTCTAGACAAACTTATTCATTCAGATTTTGGACGGTCTCTTACTGCAGTTACAATTCTGCATACTTGTCCTAGTAAGCTCACAAGTAAATGATTGATTCACTACATCTATGCTTGCCTTGTCATATTTGTTGTCAATGTTCTTTTAGGGTGGACCACCCTGTTTCTAAATACTGGAACCGTAGACATGAGTGAATAGTATTTCTCTATGTGATCTCTTCCATCATGTGTGGGCAATGAACATTGCATTGTATAGAAAGAAAGTGTCATTTCCAGCTTTTACATAGGTTTTGATCTTTTACATGGAATACAATCTGACTACTTGCTTTGTGTCGCACTACCAACACTCAACCCTTGAAGCTAAACATTATGCCACTCATAATTCCTAGTTTATTTGTTCAAATACGAATTTCATACGATTCTAATGTTCCTACTTCAGTTTTGAAATGTGTGTCTGCCTGTTATAGAGACATAAGGGGTTTGCATTTCTGTGTGTGGTCTGGTCAGCACGGTTGGGGGTGAACTTTGCATATGCAGGGGTTTATAGGGAGACACTCTTCGAGTTGAATCCGCAATGCATTCCATAGATAATCTGACTACTTTTTATGTTTTCATGAATCTCAGATTCTGAACAGCATCATAATGATTATGAGCTTGCGGGCATGAAAAGAATAAAGCAGAACAATGCCATGGCTGTCAAACTTGGCATTAAGGGACTGAAATCAAGTCTCGATGCAATGCAATGCAAACACTCTCCACCTAAAGATTCATGCTCAGAATATGATCCTAACAGTGATTTTGAGCTAGAGGAAGACCTAAGTCAATGTAGCTCCCTACTGGAGGAGTCAGAGGAAGATGCCCTATCTTATTCACCCATCAAGGTGCTTGCTCTAACTTTTGAAGGTTACATTGGTCGCACATATCTTGCAACTGATGCTTTGCATTGCTTCTACTTTGTTGAACTGCCATTAGCTTAGTTTACACATCGTGTATGTGAATACGCCCTGCCTATCCATTTTTAGTACATATTCCATCTATCATCATAGCATATCTATCCATTCAAATGACATTCTTGTGTGTCAGACGTTCAAAAGGAAGAGGGCGATTGCTGATCGTGGAGGAGCACAAGCAAAGTATTTGGAAAAGGTAGTGGTACCTGATAAATCAAATAGCCCATTAGGTGTAGTTGCAATATCACCTGACCCACAAAACACCCCAACTCTAGCAGACTCTAGCCCTACTACACTAGCCATTTCTGATGCCCCAACTCAGCAAACCCCAACTGCAGCAAACAGTATGATTATGCCAGTTGACATAGCACCAGCTCTATGACGCAAAACCCCCATTCCAGCAAAGAGTACACCAAATCCAGTTGCCAAATCCCTTTTCGAACCAGAGAGAGCCCCAATTGCAACAAATAGGACCCCTGTTCCATTTCTTCCCAGTTTAGAAGATGAAGCTTATGTTGTTGTCAGGAACTTTGTGCGCATCTTTCCTTCATGGAAAGATTATACCGCAGACACAGAACAATTTCTAGTCTTCCTCCGCAACTTACGCGTAAATAATGTACTAATGTTATTCATGGTCATTACTGCATATGTTTCTGCTGACAGAAAACACAAGATTTCATTCTTTTAAATAGGCGAGGAGCAAACTGGATTATGAAGACGAGCAAGGGTTGGTTGCACTTTTCAAGCACTCGTGGATGAAGTATCGTTCCTACCTGAGGCAAGCGCACTTTGATGGCAAGCCTCTGAACGAAATTTCTGTAAAGTCTGCGGTGCTACATTTATCCAACGGTGACTCGAATAATCTTGTTACACATTGGTCTCGGCTGCAGCGTAAGGTACTGTCTATGATGTCACATCACAATTTGAACTACATTTCTGCATTTGCCTTAATGTCTCACTTGTACAAAAACTGTTAGTAGAAGAACATTCATTGTCAAGGGACCACAGAATCTCGCAACTATACTGCACACTGCATTGCTCTTGTGAGTACCTCTTGCCCTGTATGACCATACTTACTTTCATAGCTGTTTGATTATGTAGCATCACTGCACATGTTAGCCTCATAATCGTCCATTTGGTGGACATTATAAGATCTGTATGTACTCTTACATAAATTTAGAATCAACCGAATGCTTTTGAAGAGGTTTAGCTCTGCAGTCCTCTTGTAAGGACTGAACGTGGTCTATCAATGTACTTACATTAACAGCTACTCCCTCCGTCCCATAATATAAGAAAGTTTTGTACAGTACACCAGTGTTCAAAACACTCTTGTATTATGGGAAGAGGGATTGGTTCATTGTGTAGCATTCTGCATCTTGTCTCCCTCGCCCACCATTTACTAAAAAATATCAGATCTATATTTAATCTTACCAACAAGTAGAATAAATAGACAATGCCAGTGCAGAAGTCTAGCCCATTGCTCTTGTCAGTACATTTTGTCCTGTAACGCTTGTACTTCCAGGGATTGGTAGTTGATTATGTAGCATCAATCTGCATCTTATCTTCATTATCCTCTATCCCTTCCAGTATTTATCATATCTATAGTTACTCTCTACAAAATGTAGAGTACATGCAATGCTTATGAAGAAGATTTTGTGCTGAAATTCTTGAGTTATCCTTCCCTTCACATGGAGAAGGGCATTATGAAGCTGGTGTTAACTGTTAATGTAAGTTAGTCCTAAAGCCTTAATCCTCAAATGTTGTTTAATTTTCTCATACTCCCTATCATTTACTGCTGTTTAGTTTGTTGTTTCTACCAAAATGCATGTTCGCAAGAACAGTAAGTTCTAAGTTTTACTTGTAAAACCAAATTCCTTATTCATACCATGCACATTACTTAATACTCCCTATATGTATGCTTGTTTTTGTGGATCTATAATCTAGTGTGTGGTGAAGCAACCCACATTTGCACCTTGTCATCTCCTATTTTATCTTACTGATGTGGCTGATGATATGAACAACATGCCATGCACATTAACCAAAATAGATACAATGATTTTCTTTGCCCTTCATCTATGCTTGTTATGTTGACATGGTAATCCAGTAGTGTGGTGAAGCTCCCCGCATTATGAACAATGCCAAATTATGCTATTGATATTTTGAACTTACTCTTTATTTTCTAATTTGAAATTGGATGGAATTGACAGCACAGTTATCATATTTGTTTATACACGTGCAAAACCTGTCATCTCTCTACTTTGTTTCAGGGTGATATGCCTGATGGCATGCACAAGTCTGCTGAAGGCTGTGAGACAAACCCAACATATATTGCAGCAAAGAAGGCAAAACATCTTGAAGATAGCGAGACAACCCCAAAGTCTTGTCTTGATGCAGTGTTCAAGTTACTTGAGACTAGCAGTCAGACAAGCTCACAGAATTCGTTGTCTGAAGCAGTTCAACTTCTTCAGTCCCAAGTTCTAGCAGAAAGGCATTCTGCAACTCAACTTCGACTTGAAGTCCTATCTTTAAGAAAGATTGCGGAGAACACCAATGAGAACCTCATCTCTAAACAGCTACACTTGGAAGCTATGACCGACATGCTAGGCCGATCTCACAGCCTTGCTCAGCAGCTTGCGCAGCAGTTCCCCCTCAAGTCTAACCTTTCTTGAACTGTTATGGAATTGGTATCGGTTCAGTATTATTTTGTTACGCTGCACTGGTGCCCAGTTTTGTAATCTGCTTCTTCATTGCGCTTTATGATCACTGGTGGTGAACTTCGATGCCTAGTGGATGTAATATACCTTAAATCCTTTATTGTATAGTGTAGGTTTATTCTTAGTTACTATGCCGTAATTTATTTATTGTATAGAGTAGGTTTGTTCTTAATTCCTACTAGTTACTGTCATCATTCGCTATCTGAAAAAAATCAGATGTAGTCGACCGGGCCGAAACATTCAACTCTAATGGGCCTGGTTTTTAGCGTGCCACAATTGGGTCAGCCTGCGTCTTTCTTGGGCCCGAATTATTGGGGCCTTCACACATTACGCCAGGCCCACAACTTACACTAGCCTATATTTTAGTTGGGCCTTTTCTCGATCCAGCGCTTAGTTTGGCCCAGGTAGCGTTGGCCCATTAACAGGCTGAATATTGTACTGGCATGTTATGGCCCAGATGAAACCACGGGCCTTTAGCAGGCTGAAATGCATGTTGGGCCTCAATTTTCACTAGTCGTTGACGGGCCTTCAGCGGGCTGAAATGTAGACCGGGACTTTTTGGGCCCAGTTAGCTCACGGGCCGTTACCAGGCCGAAACATATCTCAGGCCTTAGTTGGCCCACTGATATCATGGGCCTTTAAGAGGCCGAAAGCTTAGTATAGGCATCAACTGGCCAAATTACGCCACAGGCCTTTAACAGGCCCAAAGTCACGTTGGGCTTAACTGTTGCCACCTTTAGCACGGGCCGTTAGTGGGCCCGATGTCATGTCGGACCATATATGGCCCATGGGCAGCATGGGCCATTCCCAGGCCGAAAGTCACACCGGGCTGAAATGGGCCCATGTCTACATCGGGCCTCTAACAGGCCGAAAGTCACTGGGCTGTAGTTGGGCCCAAATATACGGCGAACAATTAACGGGCCAGATCTGGCTTTGGGCCGTAAATGGGCCCAAATATTGGGTGAACAATTAACCGGCCAGATCTGGCTTCGGGCCGTAAATGGGCCCAAATATTGGCGAACAATTAACGGGCCAGATCTGGCTTCGGGCCGTAAATGGGCCTTTATTAAGCAGGCCGTTATTGGGCTGGCCCACTAGTACCTGATTAAGTACTATGGGCCTTTGACTGGGGGCGGCCTTTTTAACCTATATGGGCCTCTGTTGGGCCCAGCCACGTGTTGACGTATCATAGGCATGTCTCCTCCAATGGACGGGCGACATCTGGCCCACTAACGAGCTGACAAGTGTTCCCTCCGGCCAATCAGAATTTTGCACGTGGAAATTTCCCATTGGTCTGGGTTGTTAACGGGTTATCGGATCCAAAACCCGACCCGATAGCTTAACGGCGTTCCGTTACGGTGGATGCCACATGTCGGTCACCCTTGACGAAAGCACTTCTGTGACGCGTGATTTATCATCATGGAAGTGGACACTTCTGTGATGATAATTTTGGTAATGTCATGGAACACTTCTACGACAACACAGGTATGACTATGTTGATTCTGTCATAAAATCGTCATGGATGTACATGCATGACAAAAAACGCGACCTACTGTGACAAACACGTATCATCACGGAAGTGTTTTTTTTTTCTAGTGTGATGTATGCGGTCCAATGAGTATCGAGGCTCGTGGTGGGTATCGTTATTTTCTTACATCCACAGATGATTTGAGCAGATATGGTTATATCTACTTAATGAAGCATAAGTCTGAAACATTTGAAAAGTTCAAAGAATCTCAGAGTGAAGTGGAAAATCATTGTAACAAGAAAATTGAGTTTCTACGATCTGATCGTGCAGGAGAATATTTGAGTTACGAGTTTGGTCTTCATTTGAAACAACATGAGATAGTTTCACAACTAACGCCACCTGGAACACCACAGCGAAATGGTGTGTTCGAACATCGTAATCATACTTTATTGGATATGGTGCGATCTATGATGTCTCTTACTGATTTACCACTATCGTTTTGGGGTTATGCTTTAGAGACGGCAGCATTCACTTTAAATAGGGGTCCATCAAAATCCGTTGAGATGACACCTTATGAACTATGGTTTGGCACGAAACCAAAGTTGTCGTCTCTTAAAGTTTGGGGCTACGATGCTTATGTTAAAAATCTTCAACCTGATAAGCTCGAACCCAAATCGGAGAAGTGCGTCTTCATAGGATACCCAAAGGAAACTGTTGGGTACACCTTCTATCACAGATCCGAAGGCAAAATCTTTGTTGCTAAGAATGGATCCTTTCTAGAGAAGGATTTTCTTTTAAAAGAAGTCAGTGGGAGGAAAGTAGAACTTGATGAGGTAATTGTACCTTCTCCCTTATTGGAAAGTAGTTCATCACAGAAATCAGTTCCAGTGATTCCTACACCAATTATTGAGGAAGCTAATGATAGTGATCATGAAACTTCAGATCAAGTTACTACTGAACCTCGTAGGTCAACCAGAGTAAGGTCCGCACCAGAGTGGTACGGTAATCCTATTCTGGACGTCATGTTACTAGACCATAACGAACCTACAAACTATGAGGAAGCGATGATGAGCCCATATTCTGCAAAATGGCTTGAGGCCATGAAATCTGAGATGGGATCCATGTATGAGAACAAACTGTGGACTTTGGTTGACTTGCCCGATGATTGGCAAGCCATCGAGAATAAATGGATCTTCAAGAAGAAGACTGACGCTGACGGTATTCTTACTTTCTACAAAGCTCGACTTATTGCGAAAGGTTTTTGACAAGTTCAAGGAGTTGACTACGATGAGACTTTCTCGCCTGTAGCGATGCTTAAGTTTGTCCGAATCATGTTAGCAATTGCCACCTTCTATGATTATGAAATTTAGCAGATGGATGTCAAAACTGCATTCCTGAATGGATTTCTGGAAGAATAGTTGTATATGATGCAACTAGAAGGTTTTGCCGATCCAAAGGGGGCTAACAAAGTGTGCAAGCTCCAGTGATCCATTTATGGACTAGTGCAAGCCTCTCGGAGTTGGAATAAACGTTTTGATAGTGTGATCAAAGCATACGGTTTTATACAGACTTTTGGAGAAGCCTGTATTTACAAGAAAGTGAGTGGGAGCTCTGTAGCATTTTTGATATTATATGTGGATGACATATTGTTGATTGGAAATGATATAGAATTTCTGGATAGCATAAAGGGATACCTGAATAAGAGTTTTTAAATGAAAGACCTCGGTGAAGCTGCTTATATATTGGGCATCAAAATCTATAGAGATAGATCAAGACGCTTAATTGGACTTTCACAAAGCACAAACCTTGATAAGATTTTGAAGAAATTCAAAATGGATCAGTCAAAGAAAGGGTTCTTGCATGTGTTACAAGGTGTGGAATTGAGTGAGACTCAATGCCCAACCACTGCAAAAGATAGAGAGAAAATGAAAGTCATTCCCTATGCTTCAGCCATAGGTTCTATCATGCATGCAATGTTGTGTACCAGACCTGATGTGTGCCTTGCTATAAGTATAGTAGGGAGGTACCAAAGTAATCTAGGAGTGGATCACTGGATAGCGGTCAAGAACATCCTGAAATACGTGAAACAGACTAAGGATATTTTCTCGTTTATGGATGTGACAAAGAGCTCGTCATAAATGGTTACGTCGATGCAAGCTTTGACACTAATCCGGATGACTCTAAGTCACAAACCGGATATGTGTTTATATTGAACGGTGGAGCTGTCAGTTGGTGCAGTTCTAAGCAGAGCGTCGTGGCGGGATCTACATGTGAAGTGGAATACATAGCTGCTTCGGAAGCAACAAATGAAGGAGTCTAGATGAAGGAGTTCATATCCGATCTAGGTGTCATACCTAGTGCATTGGGTCCAATGAAAATCTTTTGTGACAATACTAGAGCAATTGCCTTGGCGAAGGAATCCAGATTTCACAAGAGAACCAAGCACATCAAGAGATGCTTCAATTCCATCCGTCATCAAGTGTCAGAAGGGGACATAGAGATTTGCAAGATACATATGGATCTGAATGTTGCAGACCCGTTGACTAATCCTCTCTCACGAGCAAAACATGATCAACACCAAGACTCCATGGGTGTTAGAATCATTACAATGTAATCTAGATTATTGACTCTAGTACAAGTGGGAGACTGAAGGAAATATGCCCTAGAGGCAATAATAAAGTTGTTATTTATATTTCCTTATATCATGATAAATGTTTATTATTCATGCTAGAATTGTATTAACTGGAAACTTAGTACATGTGTGAATACATAGATAAAAAGAGTGTCCCTAGTATGCCTCTACTTGACTAGCTTGTTAATCAAAGATGGTTAAGTTTCCTAACCATAGACATGTGTTGTCATTTGATGAACGGGATCACATCATTAGAGAATGATGTGATGGACAAGCCCCATCCGTTAGCCTAGCACTATGATTGTTTAGTTTGTTGCTATTGCTTTCTTCATAAATTATACATGTTCCTATGACTATGAGATTACGCAACTCCCAAATAACGGAGGAACACTTAGTGTGTTATCAAACGTCACAACGTAACTGGGTGATTATAAAGATGCTCCATAGGTGTCTCCGTTGTTATTTGATGGGTTGGCATAGATCAAGATTAGGATTTGTCACTCCGTGTTTCGGAGAGGTATCTATGGGCCCTCTCAGTGATGCACATCACTACAAGCCTTTTAGGCAATGTGAGTAATGAGTTAGTTGCGGGATGATGCATTACGAAATGAGTAAAGAGACTTACCAGTAATGGGATTGAACTAGGTACTGAGATACCGACGATCGAATCTCGGGCAAGTAACATACCGATGACAAAAGGAGCAACCTATGTTGTTATGCAGTTTGACCGATAAAGATCTTCGTAGAATATGTAGGAACCAATATGAGCATCCAGGTTCCGCTATTGGTTACTGACTGGAAGTGAGTCTCGGTCATGTCTACATAGTTCTCGAACCCGTAGGTTCCGCATGCTTAACGTTCGATGACGATCGGTATTATGAGTTTATGTGTTTTGATGTACGGAAGATTGTTCGGAGTCCCGAATGTGATCACGGACATGATGAGGAGTATCGAAATGGTTGAAACATAAATATTGATATATTGGAAGGCTATGTTTGGACACCAGAAAGGTCCCGAGTGGTTCGGGCATTTTCCGGAGTATCGGGAGGTTACCGGAACCCCCGAGGCCTTAATGGGCCTACATGGGCTTTAGTGGAAGAGAGAGGAGGCGACCAAGAGCAGGGGCACCCCCCAAGCCCAATCCGAATTGGGAGGGGGTCGGCCCACCTTTCCTTCTTCTCCTCTTCCCCTTCCTTCCCCCTCCTAGTTGGACTAGGAAAGGGGGGAAACCTACTCCTAGTAGGAGTAGGAATCCCCCCTTGGGGCACGCCATAGGAGGCCGGTCGGCCCCCTCCTCCACTCCTTTATATACAGGGGAGGGGGGCACCCCATAGACACACAAGTTGATTGTTTAGCCGCGTGCGGTGCCCCCCTCCACAGATTTCCACCTCGGTCAAATCGTTGTAGTGCTTAGGCGAAACCCTGCGTCGGTAACTTCATCATCACCGTCATCACGCCGTCGTGCTGACGAAACTCTCCCTCGACCTTAGATGGATCTAGAGTTCGTGGGATGTCACCGAGCTGAACGTGTGTAGATCGCGGAGGTGTCGTACCTTCGTTGCTAGGATCGGTCGGATCATGAAGACGTACGACTACATCAACCGCGTTGTGATAACACTTCCGCTTTCGGTCTATGAGGGTACGTAGACAACACTCTCCCCTCTCGTTGTTATGCATCACCTAGATAGATCTTGCGTGATCGTAGGATTTTTTTGAAATTACTACGTCCCCCAACAATCGGTAATACCGCACCATGAGGCGGACGTAAAAAAAATTACAGTTGCTATTGTCGTGGTAGTACTGTGCCGTGATGGCATGCTAGTACCGCGCCTAGAGCAGAAGTAATTTTTTACTTCCGCGTGCCGGGCGGTAGTACCGCTCCAACGGAGCGGTAGTACCGCATGGGGCGGATCTCGCTAGAGCAGGTGGTAGTACCGCTTTAGGGTTGCGGTAGTACCACACGGCTTTGAATATGGCCAGAGCGGATCTAGGAACATCCGGAAATATAGATCGGTACTACCGTTGAACAAAATTATAGAGTTGCAACACACCAAATAGCATCTCTACAGCATGAGCACTGTCCTACACTCTCCTCTTGCAATGATTTAGCCAAAAAAACTCAAGAACTACACATGCATATCCAAAAACCTAGAAGCAAAACAATGAGGCAAAGAGAGAAAGACTAAGGGAGATACCGGGTTCCATGGCAAGAGGGCGAGGTGGGGATCGATCCCACCGGTCGAAATGCATGGAGAGCGGACGGAGATGGAGATCTGGCGAGGTCCTCCGGTGTCGTTCTTAGGCAGGAGAGAGAGAGAGAGAGAGAGAGAGAGAGAGAGAGAGAGAGAGAGAAAGTAGGGAAAAGAGATGAATGGGTATGGGGGAGTTGGAACTCCCCCTGCCCACTCTTACCCCCCACTGGCTCGTGATGGCGCAGTAGTACCGCGGGTCCTTGCGGTAGTACCGCCTGGGTGGAAGTACCACACAGAGGGCAGTAGTACCGCTCTTCTAGCGGCAGTAAAAAATACTACCACGATGGGAGTGGTAGTATAGTGCCTGGGATGCAGCTGTGCAAGCACAGGAGTAACCCATCTCCAGCAGTAGTACCGTGGCTTTCCATGGTAGTATCGTAATCCCAAGATAGTGCATGTTTCGACACAATAGAAAAACACGGCCTTTGTAATGCAAACAACAAGCAACTGGACACGCAAACGAGCACACACACGAGGCAACTCAACTACAAACACGGCTCAAAAGAAGCCAAAAGACAATGAGGACTAAACACGAAACAAAACCTCTCAAAAGGAGAGGGAAGTGGCCGGAGCCACCTATGTTTGAGTCAATTGGTATGGCACCACAAATAATTATCCTTGGGCCCATGACCAAAACTCGTCTTTGAAGCACAAGTACCATAAAAATGGCTAATGTGAAAGAGTTGATCAATTTATGCATAATGGGAGGAGGGAGAGTTCATTGAGAGAACAACACTCCCAATATGTACATGCCTACACCTAAACAAGATATCAAGATGAGTATGGTGGGGTGTGCAAAGGTTCAAGCCACATTACTTGAATCAATGATATTTAGCTCATGCCTTAACTCGTGAAATCTTGCTTCATCCAAGGGCTTTGTGAAAATATCTGCAAGGTTATCATGAGTGTTGACATATTTGAACTCGATCTCCCCTCGCCTAATGTGATCCCGGATGAAGTGATACCAAATGTCAATGTGCTTCGTCTTGAAGTGTTGCATCGGGTTGAGAGAGATCTTGATGGCACTTTCATTGTCACACCAAAGAGACACTTTATCACAAATGACACTGTAATCCTTTAAAGTTTGCCTCATCCATAGAAGTTGATCACAACAACTACCGGTGGCCACATACTCCGCTTCGGTGGACGAGAGAGACACACAACTTTGCTTCTTAGAAGACCAACTCACCAAAGAGCAACCAAGAAATTGGCACCCTCCGGAGGTTGACTTCCTATCTACTTTGTCTCCCGTCCAATCCAAGTCCGAATAGCACAAAAGGTTGAAGTTAGCTCCTCTTGGGTACCATAAGCCAATGTTTGGGGTATGAGCCAAATATCAAAACATTCGCTTGACCGCCACATAGTGGCTTTCCTTAGGTGCGGCTTGAAACCGTGCACAAATTCCCACACTCAACATGATATCTGGTCTAGATGCACAAAGGTAAAGCAAGGAGCCAATCATGGAACGATATACCTTTTGATCCACTGCTTTACCATTGGGATCAATGTCAAGTTGGCATTTGACAGGCATTGGAGTGGAAGCCGGGCTTGACATCACTTAGCTTGAATCTCTTGAGCATGTCTTGAGTGTATTTGGCTTAGTTGATGAAGGTTCCTTCTCTTATTTGTTTGATTTCAAACCCGAGAAAGAACTTCAACTCTCCCATCATGGACATATTGAACTTTGAGGTCATGAGTGCGGCAAACTCCTCATTGAAAGCTTTGTTAGGATAACCAAAGATACTATCATCAACATATACTTGGCATACAAACAACTCCCCTTTGACCTTCTTAGTAAAAATAGTGGGGTCAATTTTCCCAATTTCAAACCCATGATCTTGCAACTCGGTAAGGTGCTCATACCACGCACGTGGGTTTGTTTAAGGCCATAGAGTGCCTTATCGAGTTGGTACACATGATTGGGGAACTTGGGATCCTCAAACCCCGGGGGTCGTTTGACATACACCAACTCATCAATAGGACCATTAATAAAAGCACTCTTCACATCCATTTGATGCAACTTGAAGTTATGATGAGAAGCATAAGCAATCAACAAATGAATAGATTCAAGGCGAGCAACGGGATCAAAGGTTTCACCATAGGCGATTCCCTCGACTTGGGAGTAGCCTTGTGCTACCAAACGAGCCTTGTTGCGAACGATAATCCCATGAGCATCTTGCTTGTTCTTGAATATCCACTTGGTTCCAATGACATTATGGTTCCCTGTTGGCCTTGGCACAAATCTCCACACCTTGTTGTGCTCTAAGTTGTTGAGTTCTCCATGCATGGCATTGAGCCAATCTGGATCCTCAAGCGTCTCATAGACCTTTTGGGGTTCAACACAAGAAACAGATGTGTGATGTTCACAATAGTTTGTTAATTGTCTACGAGTGCTTACCCCATTTCTCAAACTTCCAAGCACATTCTTCATAACATGATCTTTGGTAGTGAGCATGGAAGCAATCTTGGCGGCACGACGCTCCAATTCATCCTCAAGAGATAGTTGAGGAGCGGTAACTTGATCATCTTGAGCGTTGTCTTGAGCTTGTTCTTGATCTTGAGCTTGCTCTCAACTTGATATTGGGCATCACTTGGTGGTTCACCACCATCTTGAGATTGATCTTGCCCTTGATCTTGTTCACTTGGTTGAGGGCCTTCACTTTGTTCTTCGGAAGCGTGTGGGTCTTGGGTTGGTGATGGCTCCACTTGAGTGGAACTTTGTCCTTCTCCTTCGGCCACAAGGGGTTCCTCAATGGGTAAGATATGACCAACACCCATCCTTCTTATGGCTTGGGGAGGAATTTCATCACCTACATCACAAGTACCACTTTGCTCCACTTGGGAGCCGTTATTCTCGTCAAACTCCATGTTACACATCTCCTCAATGAGTCTCGTGGAATTGTTGAGGACACGGTAAGCATGAGAGTTGGTAGCATAACCAACAAATATGCCCTCATGAGCTCTAGCCTCAAATTTAGACAAACGAACAACTTTCTTGAGAATGAAACACTTACAGCCGAACACCCGGAAGTACTTGAGGTCGGGCTTGTTACCGGTAAGTATCTCATATGGAGTCTTGTTCAAGCCTTTGCGGAGATAGAGCTGATTGAATGCATGACAAGCGGTGTTGATGGCTTTGGCCCAAAAGTTGTAGGGAGACTTGAACTCCGCCATCATAGTCCTTGCCGCGTCCATCACCGTCCGGTTCTTCCTCTCCGCTACACCATTTTGTTGAGGGGTGTAAGGTGTGGAATATTGATGCTTGATACCCTTATCACTAAGAAACTCATCCAAGGTGTAGTTCTTGAACTCAGTGCCATTGTCACTTCTTATTGTCAAGATCTTTGCACTGTGTTGACATTGAGCTTCATTTGCAAAGTCGATGATGGTTTGTTGAGTCTCACTCTTCCTCTTGAAGAAATATACCCAAGTGTATCTTGAATAATCATCCACAATCACCAAGCAATACTTTCTACCCCAAAGACTATCAAAGGATGGAGGCCCAAAGAGACCCAAGTGAAGGAGCTCCAAGGGCCTCTTCGGGTAGATGGTAGTCATGGGAGGGTGAGCCTTCTCATGTAGCTTTCCTTCGATACAAGCACTGCAAGCACGATCTTTGGCAAAACTAACGTTTGTTAGTCCACGGACATGGTCCCCCTTGAGAAGACTTTTCAAAGATCTCATATTGACATGGGCTAAACGGCGATGCCAAAGCCATCCCACAAGAACTTTAGATATTAGGCATGTCGTGGTCTTAGTGGGTCGCTCCAAAAAGTTAATCACATAAAGATCGTTCTCGACATGCCCATCAAAAGCTACTTTAAGAGTGTTGCTCCACAAGAGGGCCATGGTATCAATATCAAATAAAGTGGCAAAGCCCATGAGTGCAAGTTGACAAACGGAAAGTAAGTTGTATGCAAGGGACTCAACAAGCATGACTTTCTCGATCGTGAGATCATGAGAAATGACAACCTTGCCAAGCCCCAATACCTTAGAAGATGAAGCATCACCCCATTCAACATTAGTGGGCATGGATGAAACTTTATGCACGTCCACCACCAAGTCCTTGCTTCTGGTCATATGATTTGTGGCTCCACTATTGAGCAACCATGATCCCCCACTGGAAGCAAACACCTACAAGAGATCAATGCTTGGTTTTAGGTACCCATTTAGTAATGGGTCCTTTGATGTTAGCAACAAGGGTCTTAGGAACCCAAATAGACCATTCAATGTACTCATAAGAAGAACCAACAAATTTGGCATAAACATGCCCATCACTAGCACGGCATAACACATAAGAAGGGTTAAAATCGCCGGTGTTATTGGAAGGAGTAGCATTGCCCTTCTTGACACCGCCACCCTTCATGTTGTTCTTCTTCTCCTTAGGAGTACCCTCTCCCTCCTTCACAAAGTTTTTCTTAAGAGGATGAGGTTGCATGGTCTTGTCATTCTTCTTCTTCTTCTTGGACTTGGGTGCAAACCCAATCCCCTCTTTGTCCACAACTTCCTTTTTATTGCTCAAAAGGTCGCGAGGTTCTTCTCTGCTTGTATGCACGACACATGGCCTTTCTCAAGTTGCTCCTTCAACTTGGCATTCTCCTCCACAAGATGCACATGCTTACAACACGGGTTAGTAGCATTTGCATTATCAATTAAAACCATATGAGGAAACATGGCTTTCTCCTTAGTTAGCTTCACTTGGAGTTGATCATGATACTCTTTAGGGCTTGCATGAGCACCCTTCAAGGACTTGTGAGCCTTGTCAAGTATGTCAAACTCCTCCTTGAGTCTAGCATGGTCAACCCCAAGTTTAGCCTTCTCGGAATTGAGCACATGAGATACGACAAGAGCATGACCAAGATCTTTCTTTAACTTAGCATGATCATCGTTGCGTGACTCCTCAAGAGCCAAACGATGACCACGCTCTTCCTCAAGTGCATTAGAGAGATCCGATATCTCATCATCATAGTCACGACTATGCTCTTCCATCTTAGAGATGGTTTCTTCATGAGCCTCGATCATATAATTGGCTTCACCAAGTTGTTCCAAGAGAGCAACGGAGTGCTTCTTGGATTTACCCTTGAGCTTACTCATAAAAGACTCAAATTCATTTTCTTCCTCCTTCAACCCCTCACTTTCGTCAATGCAATCCATCAAGGAAGGATTAGTAGTGGTGGTGGTTTTGATGTTGGGGGTTACCTTGTTGGGGGCTTTATCTATGAGGAACTTGGCGGTGATGTTATAATTGGGTGAGTCGAAGAGGGACACCCGTGGAGTTGTTGCAATGGCAACGGAGGCCATGGCAACCATCTCACTGCTACCTCTTGAGCTTGCGCTAGTTTTCCCTTGAAGAGGAAAGGGTGATGCAGCAAAGTAGCATAAGTATTTCCCTCAGTTTTGAGAACCAAGGTATCAATCCAGTAGGAGATGACGCACAAGTCACCGGATACCTGCACAAACAATCAACAACTTGCACCCAACACAATAAAGGGGTTGTCAATCCCTTCACGATCACTTGCAAAAGTGAGATCTGATAGATATAGATAAATTGTAAAGTAAATATTTTTGGTATTTTTGGTTTATAGATTGGAAAGTAAAGATTGCAAAATTGTAGATCGGAAACTAGCAAGATGTAAACGAGATTCAATATAATGGAAAAGAGACCCGGGGGCCATAGGTTTCACTAGTGGCTTCTCTCAAGATAGAAAATATTACGGTGGGTGAACAAATTACTGCCGAGCAATTGATAGAAGAGCGCATAGTTATGACGATATCTAAGGCAATGATCAGTAACATAGGCATCACATCCGTGTCAAGTAGACCGACTCCTGCCTGCATCTACTACTATTACTCCACACATCGCCCGCTATCCAGCATGCATCTAGAGTATTAAGTTCATAAAGAACGGAGTAACACATTAAGCAAGATGACATGTAGTAGAGGAATTAACTCAAGAAATATAATGAAAACCCCGTCTTTTTATCCTCGATGGAAACAATACAATACATGCCTTGTTGCCCCTACTGTCACTGGGAAAGGACACCGCAAGATTGAGCCCGAAGCTAAGCACTTCTCCCATTGAAAGAAAGATCAATCTAGTAGGCCAAACTAAACCGATAATTCGAAGAGACTTGCAAAGATATCAAATCATGCATATAAGAATTCAGAGAAGAACCAAATAATATTCATAGACAATCTTGATCATAAATCCACAATTCATCGGATCTCGAGAAACACACCGCAAAAGAGTATTACATCGGATAGATCTCCAAGAACATCGAGGAGAACATTGTATTGAGAATCAAAGAGAGAGAATAAGCCATCTAGCTAATAACTATGGACCCGGGTAACCTACTCACGCCTCATAGGAGAGGTAATATTAATGGTGTTGATGTACAAGCCCTCCGTGATCGAATCCCCCTCCGGCAGGATGCCGGAAAAGGCCCCAAGATGGGATCTCACGGGTACAGAAGGTTATGGCGGTGGAAAAGTGGTTTTGTGGCTCTCTTGGATGTTTTCAGGGTATAAGAGTATATATAGGAAAAGGAACTAGGTCAGGGGAGCTACGAGGGGCCCACGAGGGTGGGGGCGCGCCCTACCCCCTGGGCGCACCCTCCTACCTCGTGGCCGCCTCGTTGCCTCTCTGACTTCATCTCCAAGTCTTCTAGTTTGTTTTCGATCCAAGAAAGATCATCGCGAAGGTTTCATTCTGTTTGGACTCCGTTTGGTATTCCTTTTCTGCAAAACTCTAAAATAGGTAAAAAACAGAAACTGGCACTGGGCCCTCGGTTAATAGGTTAGTCCCAAAAATAATATAAATAGCATATAAATGCCTATTAAACATCCAAAACAGATAATTTAATAGCATGGAACAATCAAAATTATAGATACGTTGGAGACATATCAAGCATCCCCAAGCTTAATTCATGCTCGTCCTCGAGTAGGTAAATGATAAAAACAGAATTTTTGATGTGGAATGCCATATATCATATTTATCAATGTAATTTTCTTTATTGTGGCATGAATGTTCAGATCCTAAAGATTCAAGACAAAAGTTAATATTGACATAAAAATAATAATACTTCAAGCATACTAACAAAGCAATTATGTCTTCCCAAAATAACATGGCCAAAGAAAGCTTATCCCTACAAAATCATATAGTTTGGCTATGCTCCATCTTCGTCACACAAAATATTCAAATCATCCACAACCCCAGTTTCAATGAAGAAATTGTTTCATACTTTAGTATTCTCAAACTTTTTCAACTTTCACGCAATACATGAGCGTGAGCCATGGACATAGCACTATAGGTGGAATAGAATGGTGGTTGTGGAGAAGACAAAAAAGAGGAGATAGTCTCACATCAACTAGGCGTATCAACGCGCTATGGAGATGCCCATTAATAGATATCAATGAGAGTGAGTAGGGATTGCCATACAACAGATGCACTAGAGCTATAAATGTATGAAAGCTCAAAAAGAAACTAAGTGGGTGTGCATCCAACTTGCTTGCTCATGAAGACCTAGGGCTTTTGAGGAAGCCCATCGTTGAAATATACAAGCCAAGTTATATAATGAAGAATTCCCACTAGTATATGAAAGTGACAAAACAAGAGACTCTCTATCATGAAGATCATGGTGCTATTTCGAAGCACAAGTGTGCAAAAAGGATAGTAACATTGCCCCTTCTCTATTTTTCTCTCTTTTTCTTGATTGGCTTATTTGGCCTCTCTTTTTATTATTGGCTTCTTTAGCCTTTTTTTATTTCCTCACATGGGACAATGCTCTAATAATGATGATCATCACACTTCTATTTATTTACAACTCAAGAATTACAACTCGATACTTAGAACAAAATATGAATCTATATGGATGCCTCTGGCGGTATACTGGGATGTGCAATGGTTCAAGAGTGACGTGTGAATGAATTATGAACGGTGGCTTTGCCACAAATACGATGTCAACTACATGATCATCCAAAGCAATATGACAATAATGAAACGTGTCATAATAAACGGAATGGTTGAAAGTTGCATGGCAATATATCTCAAAATGGCTATGGAAATGCCATAATAGGTAGGTATGGTGGCTGTTTTGAGGAAGGTAAACGGTGGGTGTATGGTACCGGCGAAAGTTGTGCGGCACAAGAGAGGCTAGCAATGGTGGAAGGGTGAGAGTGTGTATAATCCATGGACTCGTCATTAGTCATAAAGAACTCAGATACTTATTGCAAAAATCTACAAGTCATCAAAACCAAGCACTACGCGCATGCTCCTAGGGGAAGGGTTGGTAGTAGTTAACCATCGCACGATCCCGACCTCCACACATAAGGAGGACAATCAAAGAGATACCTCATGCTTCAAATTTGTTACACAACGGTTACCATACGTGCATGCTATGGGACTCGCAAACCTCAACACAAGTATTTCTCAAATTCACAACTACACCACTAGCATGACTCTAATATCACCATCTTCATATCTCAAAACAATCATAAAGAATCAAACTTCTCATAGTATTCAACGCACTTTTTATGAAAGTTTTTACTATATCCATCTGGATGCCCATCATATTAGGACTAGTTTTATAACCCAAGCAAATTACCATGATGTTCTAAAAGACTCTTAAAATAATATAAGTGAAGCATGAGAGTTCAAAAATTTCTATAAAATAAAGCCACCGCCGTGCTCTAAAAAGATATAAGTGAAGCACTAGAGCAATATTACCTAGCTAAAAAGATATAAGTGAAGCACATAGAGTATTCTAATAAATCACGATTCATGCATGTCTCTCTCAAAAGGTGTGCATGGCAAGGATGATTGTGTTAAACTAAAAATCAAAGACTCAAATCATACAAGACGCTCCAAGCAAAACACATATCATGTGGTGAATAAAAATATAGCCTCAAGTAAAGTTACCGATAGACGAAGACGAAAGAGGGGATGCCTTCCGGGGCGGGGCATCCCAAGATTTGGCTTTTGGTTGTCCTTGAATTTTACCTTGGGGTTCTTTGGTCATCCCCAAGCTTAGGCTCTTGCCATTCCTTATTCCATGGTCCATCAATTCCTTACCCAAAACTTGAAAACTTCACAACACAAAACTCAACAGAAAATCTCATGAGCTCCATTAGTATAAGAAAATAAATCACCACTCTAAATACTGTTGTGAATTCATTATTTGTTTATATTGGTGTAATATCTACTGTATTCCAACTTCTACATGGTTCATACACCCCGATACTACTCATAGATTCATCAAAATAAGCAAACAACACACGAAAAACAGAATCTGTCAAAAACAGAACATTCTTAGTAATCCATAACTCTCGAATACTTCTGTAACTCCAAAAATTCAGAAATAAATTGATGGACTTGAGGATTTTGTCTATTAATATTTTTCAAAAAAAATCAACTCAAAATCACTGTCTGTAAAAAATGACAGCTAAACTCGTGAGTGCAAAGTTTCTGTTTTTTACTGCAAGATCAGATTAACTTTCACCCAAGTCTTCCCAAAGGTTCTACTTGGCACAAACACTAACTAAAACATAAAACCACATCTAACCAGAGGATATATGAATTATTTATTACTAAACAGGAGCAAAATTAAAATTGGGTTGCCTCCCAACAAGCGCTATCGTTTAACGCCCTAGCTAGGCATAAAAACATGAATAGATCTAGGTATTGCCATCTTTGGTATGCAATCCATAAGTGCCTCTCATAATAGATTCATAAGGCAATTTAATTTTCTTCCTAGGGAAGTTTTCCATGCCTTTCCTTAACAGAAATTGGAATCTAATGTTTCCTTCTTTCATATCAATAATTGCACCAATCGTTCTAAGGAAAGGTCTACCAAGAATAATAGGACATGTAGGATTGCAATCTATATCAAGAACAATGAAATCTACGGGCACATAATTCCTATTTTCAACGATAATAATATCATTAATCCTTCCTATAGGTTTCTTAATGGTGGAATCCGCAAGATGCAAATTTAAAGAACAATCATCAAATTCACGGAAACCTAGCACATCACACAAAGCTTTTGGAATCGTGGAAACACTAGCACCCAAATCACACAAAGCATAACATTCATAATCTTTAATCTTAATCTTAAAAGTAGGTTCCCACTCATCATAAAGTTTCCTAGGGATAGAAACTTCTAGTTCAAGCTTTTCTTCAAAAGATTGCATCATAGCAGCAACGATATGTTTAGTAAAAGCTTTATTTTGATTATAAGCATGAGGAGAATTTAACACGGATTGCAACAAGGAAATAAAATCTATTAAAGAACAATTATCATAATTCAATTCCTTGAAATCCAAAATAGTGGGTTCATTGCTACTTAAAGTCTTGACCTCTCCAATCCCACTTTTATCAATTTTTGCATCTAAATCTAAAAACTCTGAATCATTGGGACGCCTTTTAAGTAAAGTTGACTCATCTCCAGTCCCATATTTATTAAGATTCATATTGGAAAACAAAGATTTAATAGGAGTCACATCAATCACTTTTAGATCCTCATCATTATTATCATGAAAACTAGAAGAACACGCTTTTACAAACCAATTTTTTTAGCACGCATCTTAGCGGTTCTTTCTTTACACTCATCAATGGAAACTCTCATGGATTTGAGAGACTCATTGATATCATGCTTAGGTGGGATAGATCTAAGTTTCAAAGAATCAACATCAAGGGAAATTCTATCCATGTTCCTAGCCAACTCATCAATCTTAAGCAATTTTTCTTCAATCAAAGCATTGAAATTCTTTTGCGAACTCATAAATTATTTAACACTATTCTCAAAATCAGAGGGAATCTTATTAAAATTACCATAAAAGATTTGTTGTAGGAACTACCATAATTATTAGAGAAAGTACTAGGAAACGGCCTAGAATTAAAATTGCCTCTATACGCGTTGTTACCAAAATTGTTCCTACCAACAAAATTCACATCCACAGATTCATTATTATTCTCAATCAAAGTGGACAAAGGCATATCATTGGGATCAGAGGAAACACTTTTATTAGCAAATAATTTCATATGTTCATCCATCTTTCCACTCAAAACATTAATCTCTTCAATCGCATGAAATTTTTTACTAGTGGATCTTTCGGTGTGCCATTGAGAATAATTAACCATAATATTATCTAGGAGCTTATAAGCTTCTCCTAAAGTGATTTACATAAAAGTGCCTTCCACGCCCGAATCTAAGAGATTTCTAGAAGCAAAATTCAGTATGGCATAATTTTTTTATAAGCATCCACAAATTCAAACCATGTGTTGGGCAATTACATATCATCAATTTCATCCTCTCCCAAGATTATGCAACATGCTCATGATCAAGTTGCTTAAAATTCATAATATCGTTCCTAAGGGAGATGATCTTAGCGGGAGGAAAATACTTAGAGATAAAAGCATCTTTACACTTATTCCATGAATCAATACTATTTTTAGGTAAAGATGAGAACCAAGTTTTAGCACGATCTCTAAGTGAAAACGGAAATAGCTTTAATTTAACAATATCATTATCCACATCTTTCTTATTTTGCATATTGCACAAATCAACAAAATTGTTTAGATGGGATGCGGCATCATCACTAGGAAGGCCAGAAAATTGATCTTTCATAACAAGATTCAACAAAGCGGCATTAATTTCACAAGATTCAGCATTAGTAGTAGGAGCAATACGAGTGCTAATAAAATCATTGTTGTTGGTGTTGGAAAAGTCACACAATTTAGTATTATCTTGAGCCATCGAGACAAAGCAATCAATCCAACACACAAGCACACAAGAAGCAAGCAAAAAGAGACAAGCGGAAGAGGGGCGAAGAAAAGGCTAAGGTTTTCAAAAATCTTTTTAGAAGTGGGGGAGAGAAAAATGAGAGGCGAATGACGAATAATGTAATACAAGGGAGAAGAGTTTATGATGGGTACTTGGTATGGCTTGACTTGATGTAGATCTCCCCGGCAACAGCGCCAGAAATCCTTCTTGCTACCTCTTGAGCTTGCGTTGGTTTTCCCTTGAAGAGGAAAGGGTGATGCAGCAAAGTAGCGTAAGTATTTTCCTCAGTTTTGAGAACCAAGGTATCAATCCAGTAGGAGACGACGCACAAGTCATCGAATACCTGCACAAACAATCAACAACATGCACCCAACGCGATAAAGGGGTTGTCAATCCCTTCACGGTCACTTGCAAAAGTGAGATCTGATAGAGATAGATAAACGATAAAGTAATTTTTTTTGGTATTTTTGGTTTATCGATTGGAAAGTAAAGATTTTAAAATTGTAGGTCAGAAACTAGCAAGATGTAAACGAGATTCAATATAATGGAAAAGAGACCCGGGGGGCATAGGTTTCACTAGTGGCTTCTCTCAAGATAGAAAATATTACGGTGGGTGAACAAATTACTGCAGAGCAATTGATAGAAGAGCGCATAGTTATGATGATATCTAAGGCAATGATCATGAACATAGGCATCACGTCCTTGTCAAGTAGACTGACTCCTGCCTGCATCTACTACTATTACTCCACACATTGACCGCTATCCAGCATGCATCTAGAGTATTAAGTTCATAAAGAACGGAGTAATGCATTAAGCAAGATGACATGTTGTAGAGGAATTAACTCAAGAAATATGATGAAAACCCCATCTTTTTATCCTCGATGGCAACAATACAATACGTGCCTTGCTGCCCCTACTGTCACTGTGAAAGGACACCGCAAGATTGAACCCAAAGCTAAGCACTTCTCCCATTACAAGAAAGATCAATCAAGTAGGCCAAACTAAACCAATAATTCGAATAGACTTGCAAAGATATCAAATCATGCATATAAGAATTCAGAGAAGAACCAAATAATATTCATAGATAATCTAGACCATAAATCTGCAATTCATCGGATCTCGGCAAACACAGTGCAAAAGAGTATTACATCAAATAGATCTCCAAGAACATCGAGGAGAACATGGTATTGAGAATCAAAGAGAGAGAAGAAGCCATCTAGCTAATAACTATGGACCCGGAGGTCTGTGGTAAACTACTCAAGCTTCATCGGAGAGGTAATGGTGTTGATGTAGAAGCCCTTCGTGATCGAATCCCCCTCCGGCAGGACGCCCAAAAATGCCCCAAGATGGGATCTCACAGGTACAAAAGGTTGCGGTGGAGGAAAAGTGGTTTCGTGGCTCTCTTGGATGTTTTCAGGGTATAAGAGTATATATAGGCAAAGGAACTAGGTCAGGGGAGCTACGAGGGGCCCACGAGGGTGGGGGCGCACCCTACCCCCCTAGGCGCGCCCTCCTGCCTCGTGGCCGCCTTGTTGCGTCTCCGACTTCATCTCCAAGTCTTCTGGTTTGCTTTCGGTCCAAGAAAGATCATCGCGAAGGTTTCATTCCGTTTGGACTCTGTTTGGTATTCCTTTTCTACAATACTCTAAAATAGGCAAAAAAAACAGAAACTGACACTGGGCCCTCGGTTAATAGGTTAGTCCCAAAAATAATATAAAATAGCATATAAATGCCTATTAAATATCCAAAACCAATAATATAATAGCATGGAACAATCAAAAATTATAGATACGTTGGAGACGTATCACTCACCATCTTCATCATCCTCATTGTACTCTTCTTGTGCCACCAACCCCTTGGGAGGAGTCTTCTTGGTGAAGTTGTTCTTGTTGGGGAAGGACTTGGCCTTGTATTTTTGGATAAGCTAGCGTCCATTGTCTTCCCTCTTCTCATACGGCCATTTCGCAACAAAGTGTCTCACATTGCCACAATTATAGCATGTCCTCACACGTTGTTTGCCCTTGGTGCCACTTGGGTTGTTCTTGTTGAAGTTGGGCCTTATGTTCTTCTTGCTCCAAAATTGTCATGAAGCAAGAGCCATGTGCTCATGATAAGCATACTTGGTATCTTCGGGGCAACATTCCACTTCTTCCTCTTCACTCTCTTCTTCCATACTATCCTTGGCCCTCAAAGCAAGGTTGGGCTTCTTTGATCGTTACACAACACCACATTATCGGCGGTCTTGTCCAAGATCCTCATAGCAACAAACTCATCCAACACTTCACTTGAGGACAAGGCATGAAAGACCGGCCTTTGACGGATGATGGATGACATGGCCATGTTGTAAGGCATCATGGCCTTGAGAAACTTGCGCTTGATCCAATTTGAAGGAAATATGCCCTAGAGGCAATAATAATGTTGTTATTTATATTTCCTTTTATCATGATAAATGTATATTATTCATGCTAGAATTGTATTAACCGGAAACTTAGTACATGTGTGAATACATAGATAAAACATAGTGTCCCTAGTATGCTTCTACTTGACTAGCTCATTAATCAAAGATGGTTATGTTTCCTAACCATAGACATGTGTTGTCATTTGATGAACAGGATCACATAATTAGGAGAATGATGTGATGGACAAGACCCATCCGTTAGCTTAGCATTATGATTGTTACAGTTTCATTGCTACTGCTTTCTTCATGACTTATACACGTTCCTCAGACTATGAGATTATGTAACTACCGAATAACGGAGGAACACCTTGTGTGCTATCAAACGTCACAACGTAACTGGGTGATTATAAATATCTTCTACAGGTGTCTCTGAAGGTGTTTGTTGGGTTGGGATAGATAGAGATTAGGATTTGTCACTTCGTGTACCGGAGAGGTATCACTGGGCCCTCTCCGTAATGCTCATCACTATAAGCCTTGCAAGCAATGTGACTAATGAGTTCGTTGCAGGATGAAGCATTACAGAACGAGTAAAGAGACTTGCCGGTAACGAGATTGAACTAGGTATGATGATACCGACAATCGAATCTCGGGCAAGTAACATACCGATGACAAAGGGAACAACGTATGTTGTTATGCGGTTTGACTGATAAAGATCTTCGTAGAATATGTAGGATCCAATATGAGCATCCAGGTTCCGCTATTGATTATTGACCGGAGATGTGTCTCGGTCATGTCTACATAGTTCTCGAACCCGTAGGGTCCGCACGCTTAACGTTCGATGACGATTTGTATTATGAGTTATGTGTTTTGATGACCAAAGTTTGTTCGGAGTCCCGAATGAGATCACATAAAGATTCATATATTGGAAGGATACATTCGGACACCGGAATGGACCGGGTCGTTTCAGATAAGTTTCGGAGTACCGGGGGTTACTGGAACCCTCCCCGGGAAGTTATTGGGCCTCATGGGCCTAGTGGTGGAAGAGAGGAGGCAGGCCAAGGAGTGGCGCGCACTCCCCTAGCCCGAACGAAATTATACTAGGGTTGGGGGCGCCCCCTGTCGTGGTGGGTGCACTGCAGATGCCAAGGGATGGCTAAAGAAAGGAGGAGGCCCGAGGGCGCTGGTGGGCTCCAGAGGCGAGGTTGGTATGAGCAGGCGCGGGACGCCGAACATACCCAGGTTCGGGGCTCTCCGGAGAGATAACACCCCTAGTCATGTCGGGTGTAGTTTGATGTTTGATAGTACAATGTCACTCCTGGAGCTGTATGGGAGAGGAAGGGAGCTGGCCAAGGCTTAGGCTGCTCCTTCTCTCTAGGGTTGCTATTTTGGTGGGTAGTTCTGTGCTTACTTGCTTTCGTGTGTGTCCCTTCCCTTGTATATGTGAGGGCTCCTGGGGGGTTTTATAGACCAACCCCCCAGGGGTACAATGGTAATGTTGCAAGTCGGTGGGTCTGGGTTGTCGGCGTCCGGGGACCCGGGCTAGGACCCGCTGGGGGCCTGTGGTTCGCCGGGTTCCCCTAGGTGCGGGAACCCGCATGCCTAGGGGACTATGTGCCGTCTTGTCGATCATCAGGGTGAGGCCGAGTCGAGTCGTGTACAGTGGTGCTCCGTCAGGTCGCTGCTTGCTATCATCGACGATGCGGATGGGGGCACTGTAGCCACGCTAGCTCTGGTCAGCGGGCAGGTGAGGGGCACTGTTGCCACGTTCCGACTGACCATAGGCATGGGCGGGGCATTGTTGCCTTGGTCATCGGTGATTGAGGACTCGTCTCATCGTACGGCCTAGATGGAACGGGAGCTAACCCATGGCTGGATTGCGGAGCACGCCACGGGTGGAGCCGGCTTGTTGAGGAAGCTTTGGTTGCGCCGGGTTCGGCTGTCTTGTGCCAGTTGTTGAGTCCAAGTGGACGTGTCTTGCCGGGTCGGAGAGCTTGGCCGGGTTCCGGGGCTTGGCCGGGTCGAGCGACCCGGCCAGGCGCGTGCCGTCTTGAGGGGCGATGCTGGCCCCACTGTTTTTGAAAAGGATCTGGGTTCTGTTGCCTGCCCGGGGTTCATCCCCCCGATAGTAGTCCCTGAAGCTGTGAAGGTACGCCGTCTACGGATGAGTGGGCCTTCACAGTTTCCCCCTCAAGCAAGGCGGATTCTGCGAGCACCGGGTCCGGCAACACCCACGGTGTTCCGGTTTTCTCGGAAACCGGATCACCATGATGGTGGGAACCGAGGAGTCTGTCTAATCTTGGGGCAATCCCTCGGGCTTCATGCGAGCGCCACGTGGTGCCCGGGAGTCGGAGGGGCCTGACGGGCCACACGCGTGATGGGACTGGGCGGTGGGCTGAGGCCCGCAGCCGCACGCCCTTGGCCCACGCGCATGGATTTATTGCAGCGTCCGGGGGCCGGTTGCTCTTCCCCAAGAAGTTACTGCGCGTGTACATGCACACTTATTGCGGGGTAGTGGAAGGGTGCGTGTAGACAATCCCACTCCCCCACGTTCAAACCGAGGGTTATAAATCGGGGGGTAGGGGCGGCGAAAATTATTCTCGCACTCGCCCTCCCGCCCCTTGCTCTTGCCCTGCTCTTTGCTACCAACGCACTGCGGCGCCTGCTGCCCCGAGCAGAACTTCTCCGTCGTCCATCTTATTTCTTCTTTCTTCGTCCATGGCCCTGCCATCGGGCTCTTGGATGGGCTCGAATGTCACCACCGAGGACATCGCCCATCTTCGGGCATCGCGGCGCCTGCCACGAGAGATGGATGTCGGCGTTCGTCTGCCGCGCGGCGGGCAGAGGCCGCAGCCCAAGGAGTCGGAGCGCGTGGTCTTCCTCGCGCACTTCGAGTGCGGATTTTCGCTGCCGGCAAGCACCTTCTTCCGCATGTTCCTGGAGTTCTTCGGGCTTCAGCCGCATCATCTTGGCGCCGGTGCCATCGTCCAGCTCTCCGGTTTCGTCACCCTCTGCGAGGGGTACCTGGGGGTCGAGCCCACGATCGACCTCTAGGCACGCTTCTTCTCCCTGAAGCAGCAGGGCTCGTTGACCGGAGAGTTTGCTGACTGTGGTGCCGCCATCATCTCGAAGAGGTCGGGGGCGGACTTCCCCAAGATCCCGCTAGAGGATTCTGCCAAGAAATGGCAGAACTCGTTCTTCTACGTCCGCAACTTGGGTGCGGACCGCATCAATCTTCCGTCTTTTGCCATCGCGCCGCCGCGGGCGAAGATGAACTGGGGCTACTCACCCAGGCGCCCGTCGCAGGAGATTCTCAATCTCTGTGAGAGGGTGACGGTGATGAGGACGCGGGAGGGGCTCACTGGCAACGACCTCATCACCGCGTTCATCATGCGCCAGGTCCTCCGGCTGCAGAGGCTCTCTTGCCTCATTGGAGAGATGTGCGGCCTTCAAGACCCCAGCCGCATGGGGTCGATGCGGCTGACGGCGGAGCAGATCGCGCGCCGCGTGAACAACATCTCCAACGCCAACCTTGGGGAGGACTGGTGGTTCGGCAAGGTGTTGTATAGCGAGTCAAACCCGGCGCCACAGGTGAGTGTCTAGTCGCCTTACTTTGCTACTGCGCACCTCCTCATCCGTCCTGACGCGACGCGGGAGGTGCTTCTGAACGTGATCCGGCATCCTTACGCCCGGGCTCCGTCGCAGGTGGCGCTGGTGGCACCAGATGGGCCCGCGGCACATGGCGGGGAGGAGGAAGTCGAGGCCGACGCCGGCGCTGGGCGTCGCACGGGTAAGTCTTCTATTTTTCTTCATGTATCTTGAGTTGTTGACCGCGGTACGGTACGGCTGATGTTGACGCCAGTTGTTGGTGTAGTGGCGTTGGGCGGGGGAGGCGGCGACACTGGCGGAGCTGGGTCATCGCGTGGGGCGGCGCCGAGCCGCCCGCACGGGAAGGACAGCATCGCGTCGCGGCCCTTGGCCCCGAAGCGCACGGCGGACCCGGCCGGGGCCGGGAGGCCGACCAAGAGGAAGCGCGGCGCTGGGCATGGGAGGCCAACCCCGGTCCCGGTCTTGTCGGGGTAAGCATCACCTCCTGCACGCGTCCGGACATGTCAAGCCGGCCTTGTTTCTTTTTTGCTCATTCTGTCTTCTTCCTCTTTAGGTCGCCAATCGCGTTGGCGAACGCGGCGGGGGACGCCACGGCCGTCGAAGGGACCGCATTCCGTAGGAGCCGGTCCGACCTCGTCGAGCAGGTTGAGGCGGAGGGATGGGCCAACTCGGACCTCGGCCTGGACCCGAATGACACCGACGGCTTGGCCTGGCGGGACAGGAACAGGGCCGAGGCAGAGTTGGAGGCAGCTTTGGTCCGTGCTTGGACCGAAGCGGCGATGGCATGGGCACGAGCTGGCGCAGAGCCGGCCTGGCGCGAGATGCTGGAGGGCACGGTGGTGGCGGCAACGGTCTTCGAGCCGTCGTCGGCGAGGGAGCGTGGCCGCGAGGGCCGGGCTGAGGTGGTAGTCCTCAACCGGGAGGTCGTGGAGGTGGAGGATGATACCCTGTTGCGGGTCGACATCGTCGAGCAAGCGGGGGCTGATGGCGGTGGAGACGGCGCCGCCTTGGAGGAGGCATTGCAGGCAGCGGCGCGCGAGGCGCCGCCGGTGTTGGAGGAGACACTGCGGGCGGGGGTGCCGGAGGCCGCCCCTGCAACTGGGCCGGTGGTGGCGCAGCAGCATTTCCGGCATCCGGACCAGAGGCAGCGACTCAGAGAGTCCCGGCATCCGGGTCATTGACGGCACCGCAGAGGGCGTCGGAGGAGGTGTCGGCCGCGTCGGGAGGGGCCAGCGGGGAGCATGCCTTGGTGCCCCGGCAGGGAGGACATCAGGCCGCCGCGCCGCAGCCGCCATGGAGCGGGGGCGACGTGGTCTTTGGGCCTCAGACCCAGGAGGAGGCGGTGATGGACGCCGTCAGCCGCCGCCTGCGCGGCCGGATGGACTGGCTCGAGGCCTTTGCCCAGGCCGAGGTGGAGCGTATGTGCGACCTAGAGCGCGTCGTTCTGGTAAGCTTCTTCTTTTTCGCAATTTCTTCTTCGCGGGGGTGCGCCAGCGCACCCACTGGGTGTAGCCCCCGAGATTCGGGCCAACTACGTAGTAGTTGGGTCGAATCTTTGGAGCATTGTCCTTGTTCTGATTTCTGCTCTCTTCAGCAACTCGGCGCCTACCGGGTCGGCACCTTCAACCGTCTCCTGGGCAAGTACCAGGAGCTCAAGGAGCAGCGCGCCGCCAAGGAGGAGGAGCTTCGCGTCGCCGCATGTACCTTCATGTTGTTTTCTAGTCGGGGCGCATTAGCGCACCCACTGGGTGTAGCCCCCGAGATTCGGGCCAACTGTGTAACAGGTGGGCCAAATCTTAAGTCTTGCTTTCTTGTTTGTTGAACCCTTCTTTTCCGCAGCCGAGGTGCTATCCTGGCAGACTCGTCTGCTCCGGGTTGGTCACCACTATGACCGGCTCGTCATCGACACCGGCCGTCTTGGCATCGAGGTGGCGCGGGCGAGGGCTGAGGCGGCCGCGTCCCGATGGTCTCTCGACGAGGCCAACCAGCTGCATGAGCAGCTGGCGGGTCACAAGAGCCGCCTCGAGGCCAAGGTGGAGCTTCTTAAGGTAGAAGCCGCCAAGGCGGTGGAGGTGCACCAGGCCCTGGTCGAGGCGGACCAGCAGTGCGGTCGGCTGGCCGACGACAAGGGCCGGCTCCAGGCCAAGGTGGATCGCCTGCGGGGGCAGGTTACCACGGCTAAGGGGGGCCGGCAGGACGAGGCCCGTCGTCGCGAGGCGGCCGATAAGGCGGTCGACAACAAGGACGCCGAACTGAAAGCGACCCTTGCCAAGGCGGCCAATCTGGAGAAGGCGCTCTAGGAGCACGACCGCGCCATTGACAGGAGCGGCGTGGTACGTTGCTCGAAGCGCAGCACCTGGAAGAGTCCTTCTCCAGTAAGTGCTTTTCTTGTGTTTTGTCGGGTCGGGGTCCGGCCTTTCGTCCTTGTTGTCCTTCTTCTGATATGCTTCGCCTTTTGTGGCAGGAGCCTTCCCGGAGATGCAACGACTGGCGGAGGAAGCCGTCCGCTTTCAGCGCGACCCGACCAGAGCCGTTGGATCCGGAATGGACCCGCAGGTGGTGTGGACCTTCCCGAAAATCATCGCTGCTGCTGAGACCCGCCTGCGGGTCTTGGGGACGCAGATGGGGCGGTTGTCCTAGGCTGGCACCGCAATGACGACGACCCTTTGGCCGGACTCCGTCGAGCTGAGCAGTTTTACGCACCTGGCGCGTTGGTTGGAGATGGGGCCGGACCGGCTTCACGAGTGGCGCGTCTCCGCCGCTCATGCCGGTGCTGAGATGGCACTCCGGTTCACGCGGTCTTGGCATCCGGACCTGCAGCTGGACGCGCTGATGGGCCAGCGGGCCGGCTCGGAGCAGTTGTTGCAGGAGCAAGCCGGCCGGATTGCCTCCCAGTCCAGCTACATCACCGAGTTCGCCTTTCATGACGAGTTTCACCCGGAGGGGACGGAAGACGGCAAGGTCGTGGATGGCGACGACTACGGCCTGCTTCTCCACGATCCGGAGGGGAGCTCCAAGGAGACAGGCGTCTACCATGATGGGGGTGCCGAGGAAGACACCGGCGCCTCGCTGGACCCGGAGGCCGCCAGGGTAGAGCAGTCGACGTCGCGACGCTGCGCTGGAGATGCCAGAGACATTCTTAGTAGAATTTGTTAAGTAGAAGGTCCACCCACCCACTAGGGGTTTTTAGGGTGTAATGAACTCGGGCCGTGGGCCTTTTAAATATTTATTGTAAATGTCATGAGTGTTTTTGCTTTTGCCTTCCGTTTTTTGTGCCACTTTCTTGCACTTCTCCTTTCTCAAACCTCCCCCCCCCCCACACGAGTTAGACGGCCGAGGCTCCAGTCCGTGACAAGGAGTTCGGTTCTTCGAGAGGAGCGTGCAGGACTTGGGCTTTTCAAAACATTGAGCACGAGCGAAACACCCACTGGGTCGGCTGGTGGTAACCCGGCAAAGCCGGTTGGCGAGCAGCCGGTCGTGCGGCTGTTTATTTTCTAAGCGGCGGGCCAGGTTGATCGACTCGGCGGCCTTTGACTTGGCGTTTGAAGCATGAAGGAGCTTTGGCCCGTTGTGCTTGCCAGCCGACAGCCGAAGCCAGATCTGTGGCTTTAAGGCGAAGTGGGGGACCGCGACATCCTTACTGTATCAGGAATCACCAAGTAAGGCGGTGAGGTGGCGATTGAGCCAGCCAGCCCCCGAGCCCCTGGGTCGAGCTGGTCGGACCGGTGGCCTGGTTTAGTGGCATAGTGATGCAAAAAAGTAAGGACACAATAAATTGGTCAACAAAAGGCAGCCCCTGAGCCTCGTTCGGGAACCCCATAGTTTCATGTGTTTACAAAAGGCGATGATACATACACTCGTGCGGCTAACTGTAAAACGGACGGGGGAGTTCTGAGTTCCATGGCCGGGTCGTTTCTTCGCCGGCGTGTCTCTCTTGCGCTTCTTTGACTTGCGTGCGTCGATGAGGTAGTAGGCGTTGCGATCGCACAAGGCCCTACTCACGATGAATGGCCCTCCCATTGAGGGGACAGCTTGTGCTGGCATGCTTGCTCTTGGACGAGTCGGAGGACGAGGTCACCCTCGCGGAACGCGAGGGGTTTGATCTTCTTGATGTGGTAGTGCCTCAGGCCTTGCTGGTAGATGGTGAACGACTGAGCGCCAGGAGGCGTGCTTCTTCGAGCAGGTCGACACCGTCTTCGCGGGCTTCTTTGGCTTCGGCTTCGGTGTACATCGTGACGCGCGGCGAGTCAAACTCGACATCGGTCCGGATGACGGCTTCGGCTCCATAGACGAGGAAGAATGGGGTGAACCCGGTTGACCGATTCGGTGTGGTGCAGAGACTCCAGAGAACGGCCGGCAACTCGTCGAGCCAGCTGCCAGGTGAGCGGATGAGTGGCTCAACGAGTCGCGGCTTGACGCCGGACAAGATGAGTCTGTTGGCCCGCTTGACCTGCCCGTTGGACTGCGGATGTGCAACGGAGGCCAGGTCGAGGCGGATGTCGGAGACGGAGCAGTATTGCTCGAGCGCGCCCTTGGCGAAGTTGGTGTTGTTGTCCGTGATGATGCTGTTCGGCATGCCGTAGTGAACCGCTATGTCCTAGATGAACCGGACGGCTGTTGGCCCGTCCAGTTTCTTGATCGGCCGTGCTTCAATCCACTTCGTAAATTTGTCCACTGCCACCAGCAGGTGCGTCATGCCGCCTCGAGCGGTTTTGAAGGGTCCCACCATGTCGAGTCCCCAGACCGCGAAGGGCCAGGCGATCGGTATGGTGCGGAGTGCTGACGCCGGCTGGTGGCTATGTTTGCTGAACTGCTGGCACCCCTCACACTTGAGAACGAGTGACTCAGCTCTTGGAGGGTCGTGGGCCAGTAAAAACAGTGGCGGAATGCCTTGGCCACCAGGGATCATGATGCGGCATGGTGCCCGCATTTTCCCTGGTGTATGTCGAGGAGGATGTCGATGCCCTGTTCCTGCTCAACGCAGCGCTGGAACACGCCAGTGGAGCTACGCTTGACGAGCTCGTTGTTGATGATGTTGTAGGTGGACGCCCGGTGCTGCACTTGCCGAGCCTCGGTCTCATCCATGGGGAGAACCCCATTCTCCAGGAATTCTGATATTGGGAGGGCCCACGACAGAGCCGTAACCACGGCGAAGACGTCCACTAGGGTGGGTTCTGGGTCGGCAGCCCCCGAGCCGGGTTGAGCAGCCCCCGGGCCGGGTTGAGCAGCCCCTGGGCTGGGTTGCGCAGCCCTCGGGTCGGGGATGGCGATGGCCGGGTCTGGGGTGATGTCGGCCAGATCGAGCTGAGCAGCCCCCGGGCCAGGTTTAGCAGCCCCAGGGCCGGGTTGAGGTACTGTCGGGTCGTCTGGAACGTGAATGGACTTGGAGTCCGGCGACGGCTTGATGGACGGCTTGTGCAGGTGCTCGAGGGAGATGCCGGACGGGATGGACTGCCGGGACGATGCGATCTTGGCGAGCGTGTCGGCCGCTTTGTTCTTCGTGCGCAGGACGTGGAGGAACTTGCAGCCCTCGAAGGACCTGGTCAGCTTCTGGACAAGGAAGCGGTAGCTTGCCATGTTGGAGTCGCGGGCGTCCCACTTGCCGAAGCACTGCTGCACCACTAGGTCTGAGTCGCCGTAGCACAGGATGCACCGGATGCCGAGTTCCTTGGCAAGCCAGAGGCCGCGCACAAGGGCTTCGTACTTGGCGACGTTGTTGGAGGCGGAAAAGTGGATCTTGTGCGCGTAGTGGAGTCGGTCGCCCTTCGGGGACGATAGTACGATGCCGGCCCCTAGGCCGAGTCGCATCTTGGATCTGTCAAAGTGCATGCGCCAATGCGTCGAGTCGAGGGGCGGCGGTAAGTACTGGGTCTCGGTCCAGTCGATGAGGAAGTTGGCCAGGGCCTGAGACTTGACCGTGGTGCGGGGCTCGTAGAGGATGGTGTGGCCGGATAGCTGGAGCACCCACTTGGCGACCCGGCCAGAGGCATCCCGGCATCCGATGATTTCTCCGATAGGCGCCATGCTGACTACGGTGACGACATGCTCTTGGAAGTACTGCTTCAGCTTCTTGGCGGTAAAGCACACGCCATAACACATCTTCTGGTGGTGCGGGTAGTTCTGCTTGGAGATGGAGAGCACCTCGCTCAGGTAGTAGACTGGGCGCTGGATGGCTTGGATCTTTCCCTTCTCTGGTCGCTCGACCACCAGCACCGTGCTGACCGCCCGCGAGGTCGCGGCTATGTAGAGCAACAACGGCTCCTTGTTGGTCGGCGCGGCCAGGACCGGTGCGGTGGAGAGCATGCGCTTGAGGTCTTGAAAGGCCTCGTCTGCCTTGTCGTTCCATTCGAACGGGCTCGTCTTCATCATCAACTGGTACAGAGGTAGCGCCCTCTCGCCCAGCCGGCTTAGAAACCGACTTACCAAGGCCAAGCATACGGTGAACTTCTGGACATCGCGCAGCCAAGCTGGCTTGCGCATGCGCTCGATGGCCTTGATCTTCTCCAGGTTCGCCTCGATGCCGTGTTCCGAGACGAGGAAGCCGAGTAGCTTTCCGGCCGGGACGCCAAAAACGCATTTTTCCGGGTTAAGCTTGACCTTGTATTCACTGAGGTTGGCGAATGTTTCCTTCAAGTCGTCGAGGAGCGTGAGGTGTTGCTTGGTCTTCACCATGATGTTGTCCACATAAACGTGGATATTGCGGCCGAGTTGCAGCAGCAGGCATTTCTGCATGCAGCATTGGAAGGTGGCGCCAGCATTCTTCAAGACGAATGACATGGTGATGTAGCAATACGCCCCAAAGGGCGTGATGAAGGACGTCTTCAGGGCGTCGGCAAGGTCCAGCTTGATCTGGTGGTAGACGGAGTAAGCGTCCAGGAAGGACAGGAGCTCGCACCCGGCGGTCGAGTCGATGACTTGGTCGATCCGCGGGAGAGCGAACGGATCCTTGGGACAGGCCTTGTTGAGGCTGGTGTAGTCAATACACATGTGCTAGGTCTTGTTCTTTTTCAGGACGAGGAATGGATTGGCCAGCCTCTCGGCGTGAAACACTTCCATTATGAAGCCGGCCGCCAAAAGCTTGGCGACCTCTTCACCGATGGTTCTTCTCTTCTCTTTGGAAAAATGTTGTAGGGGCTGACGGACAGGCTTGGCATCCTTGCGGATGTGAAGTTTGTGCTCGACATACTTCCTCGGGATACCCGGCATGTCTTTGGCGGTCCATGCGAAGATATCCCGATTCTCACGGAGGAAGTCGACGAGCTCGCCTTCCTATTTGCTGTCGAGGCGGGCGCCTACGACAACGTACTTGCTGCAGCTGGGGTCTTCCTGGTTCAGCTTTACTTTCTTGGTCTCCTTGGAGGGCTTGAAGGCGGCTTCGTCAGCCGGATCCTTCATCGGGATCGATGCGGCCGAGGCTTCGCCTACCATGGCGACGATCCGGTCGAGTTGGCGTTGTTCCACAGCAATGACCAACGACTCGGCCAACTTGGCACCGTCTCGGGCGCACTCCAGGGACTTGCGGTAGTCGTCGGTAACGGTGATGAGGCCCTTGGGACCCGGCATCTTCATCTTCAGATACGCATAGTGGGGAACCACCATGAACTTGGCGAGCGCGGGCCGGCCCAGCAACGCGTGGTACGCGCTGGACAGGTCCACCACCTCGAACCATATTGTCTTGCGTCGGAAGTGACTGTTGTCACCAAACAAGACGTCGAGCCGGACCCGTCCAATGGGAGAGCAGGAGAGGCCGGGCACGATGCCGTGGAAGATCGTCCGGGTTGGCTCCAGGTCCTCGGCATTGAGGCCGAGCTTGGTCATTGTGTCGCAGTAGAGGATGGTGATGCCACTGCCGCCGTAGATGAGGACTCAGGAGAACTGGCATGTGCGTTGTGCAATGATGGTGGGGTTGAGGACGAGGGCGTAACCACCCGGGTTCGGCATCACTGTCGGGTGATCCTCCCAGGTCCAGGTGATCGGGTGATCCGACCAGTGCATGAACTCCGGCTTGGCCGGGACGACGGTGTTCACCTCCTGCCGAAGGAGGCGCTCGCTGTGCTTGTCGTCGCCGAGGCTGGTGAAGACGACGTAAGCCGCGTTCTGGTCCGGGTAGGCGTCGTCGTGCATCATGCCGCTGATACATCTCCGACGTATCTATAATTTTTGATTGTTCCATGCTATTATATTACCCCTTTTGGATGTTTATGGGCTTTATTTTACACATTTATATCATTTTTGGGACTAACCTACTAACCGGAGGCACATCCCATATTGCTGTTTTTTTGCCTATTTCAGTATTTTGAAGAAAAGGAATATCAAACGGAGTCCAAACGGAATGAAACCTTCGGGAGCGTGATTTTTGGAATGACCATGAACCGGAGAGCTTGGAGTGCAAGTCAAGAAGCTCCCGAGGACCCCACGAGATAGGGGGCCGCCCCCCCCCCCCTGTAGGGTGCGCCCCCTGTCTCGTGGGCCCCTCGGGCGGCCACCGACGTACTTCTTCCTCCTATATATACCTACATACCCCGAAAACATCTAGGAGCACCACGAAACACAATATCCAGCGCCGTAACCTTCTGTATCCGCGAGATCTCATCTTGGAGCCTTCGCCGGCACTCTGCCGGAGGGGGAATCGACCACGGAGGGCTTCTACATCAACATCCTTGCTCCTTCGATAAGTTGTGAGTAGTTCACCACAGACCTACGGGTCCATAGTTATTAGCTAGATGGCTTCTTCTCTCTTTTTGGATCTCAATACAATGTTCTCCCCCTCTCTTGTGGAGATATATTCGATGTAATCTCTTTTTGCGGTGTGTTTGTCGAGATCCAATGAATTGTGGGTTTATGATCAGATTTATCTATGGATAATAATTGAATCTTCTCTGAATTCTTTTATGTATGATTGAGTTATCTTTGCAAGTCTCTTCGAATTATCAGTTTGGTTTGGCCTACTAGATTGATCCTTCTTGCCATGGGAGAAGTGCTTAGCTTTGGGTTCAATCTTGCGTTGTTCTTACCCAGTGACAGAAAGGGTTGCAAGACACGTATTGTATTGTTTCCATCGAGGATAACAAGATGGGGTTTATATCATATTGCATGAGTTTATCCCTCTACATCATGTCATCTTGCTTAATGCGTTACTCTGTTCTTCTGAACTTAATACTCTAGATGTAGGCAGGAGTCGGTCGATGTGTGGAGTAATAGTAGTAGATGCAGGCAGGAGTCGGTCTACTTGTTATGGACGTGGTGCCTATATACATGATCATGCCTAGATAATCTCATAACTATGCGCTTTTCTATCAATTGCTCGACAGTAATTTGTTCACCCACCGTAATACTTATGCTATCTCGAGAGAAGCCTCTAGTGAAACCTATGGCCCACGGGTCTATCTCTTATCATATTTGCTTTCAATCTACTTTTATTTGCATCTTTACTTTTTGCATCTATATTATAAAATACCAACAATATATTTATCTTATCTTGCTATCTCTATCAGATCTCACTTTCGCAAGTGGCCATGAAGGGATTGACAACCCCTTTATTGTGTTGGTTGCGAGTTCTCAGTTTGTTTGTGTAGGTGCATGGGACTTTTGAGGAGCCTCCTACTGGATTCATACCTTGGTTCTCAAAACTGAGGGAAATACTTACGCTACACTTGCTGCATAACCCTCTCCTCTTTGGGGAAAACCAACGCTAGCTCAAGACGTAGCAGCCGCCAGCTGGAGTCAGCGGTGGAGGCGGATGTGGCTGCCCCGCGCCTCGAGCCGGAGCCAGAGGAGGCGGGACGTCACCCCTCATGATGCGCTTAGTGATGGCGTACTGCCGAAGCGTGTGCATGGACGGTCTTGCACCGCTGTGGTGCTTGCAGGGGCGTCGAGCATCTCTTCGAAACTCATGGCGGGCTGCCATGCCGCGCTTTGCCACCGGGTCTGCCGCGGGCTCGATGGCCGTGACAAGCCGGTTGTCGTGGCGCTGCGCCGGCTTCGGAGGGGGAACCGGCTTCGCCTTGCCGGCTTCATCCAGCGCGACCTAGATCTTCATGGCGGAGTCGGTGTTGGCGTATCTGTCCGCCGTTACCATGAGCACGGCCATGGTGGCCGGCTCGGAGCGTAAGAGCTTGTGCTTGATGAGGGTGCCGTCTCGGCACCCGCTGACAAAGTACTGGATCACCTGGACTTCATGGACAGCCTCCCAGCTGTTCTGGAGCTTGGTCCAGTGTGCGAGGTACTCGCCACCGGTCTCCGTTGGCCCCTGCATGCACATGGCGAGCTGGCTAGGGCGGCCGGGTCGCTTGTAGGTCCCCGCGAAGTTGCGTACGAAGGCTTGCTTGAAATTGACCCACGTGTTTACGCTGCCCATCGGCAGACTGTTCAACCACGTGCGGGCGGACCCCTGGAGCATGAGCGGTGTGTAGCGCACGGCAAGACAGCGATTGGCATCGGTGATGCCAATGGCCGTGGTGTAGTCGGTGAGCCAGTCTTCTGGCTTCATGGTCCCATTGTACTTGGGGTGTCGCGGGGGAGCATGAATCCTTTGGGAAAGGGCTCATCCCGGATGCGTGGGCCGAAGCACGCTGACCCGATAGCGCCGCTCTCCTCCACCTCCAGGGAGCGAGCGAGCTGATCAAGGCGGTGGCGAGCGTCAGCATCGTCGATGGTGCGCGGGTCGAGACGACTGGCGGCCAGGCCCCGGGTGGCCGGGTCGGTCAGAGCCGGACGCCGGCCATGCTGGTCGGGTCCGTGCTGGGTCTCCGGGACGGGCTCGTCACCCAGGCCGCCAGCGACTGTGGCGGCCGGGTCGCGCCGAGTCCGGGCTTGGCCGGAGTGCGCCTCGCCAGGCGGTAAGGAAGCTGTGTGCAGAAGTTCACCGGGCCCACCAAGGCGGGCGGAGCCGGATCCCGCCGGCTTGGCGAGTTGGTTGAGGCGGTCCTGCTAGGTGTTGGCCGTGTTTTTTTTTGACTATGTACTGCAAGGCAACAGCCTCACAGCCCTTTATTAAATAATAATAGTAGAAGTTACAACTTTACAAATGTACAGAGAAAAGTAAATATACTTACAAGAGAAAGACTAAGTAAGGTTAGCAACCCAAGACAGAAAACTATCTTTATATTTACATCTAATCCTGTGAGACAGAAGAGAGATGTCATGAATAAAGTTTCTTCTCCAAGCTCTAAATGAGGGATGTTCGTTTCTGAAGATCTTCCCATTCCTTTGAATCCAAATATTCCAATTAGCAGTGAAAACAACCTCGGAGAAGAAAGGGTGACCAAAATCCTTCCTAACTACTTGAGCCATATCATATGTGGTTTGGTTCGGTTGAACAGTCCAAGAAATCCCAAGGTAGTTCCAAACCCTCTGGCTAAAATTGCAAGCAAAGAAAAGGTGAGCCCAATCCTCATGTTGTGCAAGGTTGCATAGCACACAAGTATCATCCTTGATGATCCACTGCCGACGTTGCATCATATCCCTGGTGTTCAAACGATCCATTAACAGAAGCCAACCAAAAACCTTTAGCTTTAGCATGCATGCACACTTCCAAATCCACTTGAATATGGGATCAACCACTAGGTGTGAGAAACAAGAGTCATAGTATATCTTTGCCCTAAAGACTCCAGACTTTGAAGGCCACTTCCAAGCGTCCTTGCTCTCACCATCCAGATTGATCAAAGGCAGGAGGGCATGTAATTGTGTGAACTCTGAGAAGGCCTCCTGCGATAGAGGCAAATGGAAAAGATCCAAGATATCAGGTTGTTCAATAAAGTACTTAACTCTGATTGCATCATCCACAACAAAAGAATAAAGCCTCGGAAAATAGTCGTGCAACAAGACAACACGATTTCCCAGCTTCCAACGGTCAAGCCAAAAGAGCATCGTGTCACCAGCATGAACTTGTGGAACAGCAAGCTTGCAGAATTTGGGATATAAGCGCATGATATCACGCCACCAAAAAGAACCACAGATCTGTGTGCTTTGTGGTGGCGACGAAGCATAATAAGTGTCCCAAATTAAAGATACCCAAGGGACGTCCACTTTATTGAAGAACTTGAAGAGATGCTTAAGTAGCAAAGTGAAAGTGCTAGTTATAGACTAGAGGGGGGGTGAATAGGTGATTTTTATCAAAGTCTTCAAAACGTGGAAGTTTTGATGACAAACAATAGAAATGACCTAATTGATATGCAGCGGAAGATAAACTACAACAAGCAAACCATAGTCAAGTATGCAATAATGTGAAAGTACAAAGACTAATAGCAGCTTGGTAGTAAGGATCAGGATGGAAGATAGTATGAAGCCAACTAACGATAGTAATCAAGCAATGAAGTCAAACAGGTATGACAAACAAGCAATGACTTCACGAAGACAAACTCGAAGTAAAGGGAGTTAGAGGATAGAACCAGTCACTTGTTGAAGACACAGGATTTGTTGGACCAGTTCCAGTTGCTGTGACAACTGTACGTCTGGTTAGGGAGGCTGAGATTCAACTGAGAAGACCGCGTCTTCACCTTATTCCCCTTGAGCTAAGGACACACAGTCCTCGCCCAATCACTCTGGTAAGTCTTCAAGTTAGACTTCCGAACCTTCACAGACTTCGTTCACCGGCGATCCACAATGACTCTTGGATGCTCAAAACGCGGCGCCTAACCGGCTGGAGGATACACAGTCCTCAAGTGTAATAAGTCTTCAGGTCACTCAGACAGAAAGACTTCAGTGATGCCTAACACTCTTTGGCTCTGGGTGTTTGGGCTTTGTCCTCGCAAGGATTTCTCTCTCTCAAAGGCTTCGAGGTGGGTTGCTCTCAAATGACAAAAGCCGTAAACTAACTCTAAGAAGCCACCAATTTATGGTGTAGGGGGTGGGCTATTTATAGCCACAAGGCAACCCGACCTGATATGTCCGAAATGACCCTGGGTCAATAAGGAACTGACACGTGTTCCAACGGTCAGATTTCAAACACACACGACAACTTTACTTGGGCTACAAGCAAAGCTGACTCATCCAGCTCTGGATAAGATTTGCTCTCATTGTCTTCGCTCGAAGACATAGGATTTGGGTTGAGCATCACTTCAGTCATTCTGACTTTGTTCACTTGGACCCCACTTAACAGTACGGTGGTTCCTATGACTCAACAAAGAAGAAAAGGAAACAGCGAAACAACACAGTCTTCGCGCTCCATAGTCTTCACTCATTGTCTTCTCATGTCATAGTCTTCAATATGAATATCTTCACATACCACCATTGTCGTCAATGTCTTCATACATTTTTAGGGGTCATCTCCGGTAGGTAAATCGAATCAATGAGGGACACTACCTGCGTTATCCTGCAATTCTTACAAACGCATTAGTCCCTCAACCAACTTTGTCGTCAATACTCCAAAACCAACTAGGGGTGGCACTAGATGCACTTACAATCTCCCCCTTTTTGGTGATTGATGACAAACTGGTTGAAGTTTTCAACGGGGATAAAGTATGTGAAATTGTAAAGGATAGGATATTGTCTTCATAAGTGGCAAGGGCTCCCCCTGAAGATGTGCATATAAGTAATTGCTTTTGGAATGCAAATGCACATGGCAGGTTGTACTTGTGGAGATCCTCTTCAACTTATGAAGATAATTCATCATGCATGAAATGATATAACTAAGAGAGTGACATGCATAATGAAAAATGGACGTCTGCAGAATGATCTAAGTGCGGAAGTTATCATCGCACATGGAAAAGCAAATAAGTAGCAGACGACCATCGAGTTTAAGTGTTACAACTCAAGGAACGAAATGTATCAAAGGCAAGAGTTGTAATCACTAGGTAAAATATAAAGCAACCGCCAAAATGAACCCGCTTGAAGACTACCAAACTCATATGCTTCTCCCCCTTTTGTTAGTAATGACCAAAAAGGTTTGAAAACATAGAGCATTTACTCGTCCTCATGAGGAGTAGATGAAGCAGCAGGGTTGTCGTTGTTGGTTGGCGGCGCAGACGAACTTGGTGCAGTGTCGATGCGTGTAGAAGTAGGGTGCGGTGAAGTAGCATCGTCTTCATCATCGATCACTTTGGCATTCACAGTTGCCGCGGAGGAAGAATAGTCAGAGTCTTCAAGGGATGGAGTTCGACATAGGACATCATTCCGTGGAGGAGTGGAGTCAAACTTGAATCTTTCAGTGAAGCCATCGTCTTGAAGATCTGCTTCAGCACTGAGCAATGTCAAACTCTTCCATGATCGCCGACAGGTCTCGTGAGTGACAAAGGCATTCTTGGTGGCAAGATTTCGAATGCGATTGACGTCCACCAAGAGGCTTTGCATCTGTCGCTTGAGCCAAAAGTGATGCTTGTCTTGTTTCTGATGCAGTGCCACAAGAAGTTCTCGGTCATTTAGGACGCGAGAGCGCTTCTTAGGCCTTTGGGCAATTGTGCTCTCAGTAGCTTCAGTTGGCGCATGATGAGGCAGACGAGTGTTCCCAGCCATTGGATAGACACGAGTTACTACTTGGACTCCTTCCATGGGCTGAGTGAAGCTTTGGTGTTCAGCATTTTGAAGACAAAGAGGCTTCTTAGCAGGCTCAGGGTATATGGCTTCAACTGACATATCAACCTCTGGTAGAAAGATCAGATGATTGCGAGCAGATGGTTGATAGTTGATAGCAGAGTGTAGCTTGATGAGGCGCATGACCCATGGAGCATAGAATTCCTTTGGGTATTCAGCTTCATGTGGCAAAGGCTTCATCATGCTCAACATCTGGCTCATGTTGGGTTCTAGCTTATGGAAGATGCTCTCCAATGCATTGCGGTGGAGTTGACAATCAGGTTCGTACAGCTCTCCGGGAGTGGATAAGCCTGTAAGCTCAATGATGTCAAGAGCTTTGGCTTCATGATGAACATTTCCTGTCATCCACTCGAGAACCCATGTCTTTGTATCCCTGTTGTAGCCGCGAATGTGGAGGTTAGCATAGAATTGAAGAAAGAGTTCCTCATTCCAATGTTCTTTGTCTATCACAAAGCTGAGCAGACCTGCATCACGAAAGAAGTCAAGTGCTTCCTCTAAGCATGGTAGTCTAGCAATGGCTTCAGTGTCGAGGCGCATATGAGGGAAAATGCGCCCTTGATCATACAGAACGCAGGAGTAATAGCTTCGCTGCTGATGGCTCCAGAAACGATCAGATGATATTCTTGGCCTTGAGTAGGGGTTCTTTGCGCTGTCAAAGAAGGTGTTGTGGATTTTGAAGCCATTTGCATTGAAGGACCCTGTAGAGGTGGCAGTACATGGGAACCTTGGCAGTCTTGGCTTTGGTTTCTGGACCTGAGGCCTACGCTCAATATGATAATCAAACTGAGGACCTGAGACATTAGGCGGAGGGACCAGAACGGGCCATCTAATAGTGATTAGCTGGCCATGGTTGTATGCTTGCTCAATTGTATGGGGCCTAGGTGGCGGAACAGGAGCAGTGGCAACAACAAAAGGTTCAGGCTACACAACAAAGCTTCAGGAGCAGTTATAGCATTGGCTTCTGGCGTATTGGTTGGTGCAGGCTCCACACTTGCTTCAGCCATGACTGCGTCATGGGCTTCATGTGTGTTGGTGGTGGCAGCCTCAAGATTTTCAACCTCCACTTGATGAGCTAGAGGGTCTGGCACTGGCACGGTTACTTCAGGAACAGCTTCTTCAGTAATGGGGGGAGTAGGGACACGTTCTTCTTCTTGTTCGTCATCGGCTGATGCAGCCGGATTGTCTTCAGCAGCTTTGGCTTCAGACACGGAGACATTCACAGTTGGAGTGGCTTTTGAAAACACTTGACGTGCAACAGATTGGTGGTGCACTTCTCCTTCTGGAATGCTCGGAAGAGGGACTTGAGGCCTTGGTCCTTTGCAAAGCCTTTGTAATACTGGCGACGCCTTCGGAGATGGAGTTGACTGGGCCTCATCCTCTTCTTCTTGCACAGGTGGTGCGACTTGTTGTTGTTGGGGGAGTACTTGGGGAGTCTTGTTGTTGTGGGTGATCAGCCCATGATGCATCCTGAGCAATTGGCGTCAGAGCATGACTAATGCTGATGATTTCGCTGTTCGTGAGGACAGGCGATGATACCAAGTTGTGTTTGATCTGAGGAAGAACTTCATCATCTTCAACATTGTCATGGTGACCAATGTCTTCAGCAGCGATGGGATGAACTACTGGAATGTCTTCAGCTTCATAAGCCTTTGTGGAAGCAGGCTCATGAACAATCATCCATTGTTCTTGGTGCTCATATGCAGGGCGAACCATTGAGATAGGTTCAACAACTAAGGGCTCTGTGGGAGCAACCCGATTCTTCTTGGTTTTGCGCTTCTTCTGGGAGGGAGCAACATCAGAGGCTTCTGTGTTTTTCCTCTTTCTGGCTTTAGCCTCGGCAGCCCTCGTCTTCTTCAGTTCTGAAGCGGTTGACATGACCTTTGGCTTTGAGCCAGTCATGCTGCTTGGGAAGACTATGCGAGGTTTATCCTGCCTTGAAGGTGCAGATTGGATAGTTGATAGCTTCTTCTTCTTTGCAGCCATTTTGGGGTCAATGCTAGGACGACCAAGAGCCTTGCGCTTCTCAGCCTCATTGTAGGCTAGCACACACTTGTCAGCCAGATTCTTCATGCGCTCACGAGAGCCTCGAGCTTCTTCGCGCTTCTTGTGAAAGGCTTCTTTGAGCTCGTGTAGCATGATCTTGAAGTTTTTGACATCTTGCATGTTGAGCTTGGCCACATACTTCTTGAACTGAGCTTTCTCATAGTCGATCTTGTGCTTCTGTTCAACGATACGCTGAGCAAGATCTAGCTCAGAAGCAATGGCGCCATTGAAGGAGACGCTGAGGCCAATTGGAAGTTGCAGATCATCAAAGCTGAGATTTGGGGTGTCAAACCACTCATCAATGAAGTTATGGATGATTGCCACATCAAAGAGAGGCAAATTATTGAAGATCTCTACTTCTTCCTTGCTCTTGATCAGTTGCTCAAGGGCATCATCTGCAAGATCGTCATCGCTTGACAGATCAATGTGCTCTTCACGCAGAATAGCAGTAGGAGTCAATGTCTGATCAGTATTCTTGATGATTTTCTTTTTCTTCTCCGTCTTCTTGGAGATGCGTGATAGATCTTCAGACTGCACACTATCTTCAGGAGGTGCAGTGATCAGTGGCTTTGCACGTGAAGCTTTTGGAGGTGCAGCTGATTGTGAAGCCTTAGACTTCTTTAGCTTCTGCGGCTTTGGAGGAGGAGCTGGGGCTTCATCAATGTCAGCATCATTATCAGAATGATCCACTCTGGCACCTTGGACCAAGATGTAAGTGATGAGGCCATCAAGGTTTGAAAAGGGGCCGATGACATTGGGTTCTGCATCACGTGAGCCGTCAGCACGGGGAGCAGAGGGACCAGGGTTGAAGTCTAATCCCAATGACTTCTTGTTTTCCTTGGCCGATGCCTTTGCATGCTGGAAGTTGCGCTTGAAGAGATTATCATCACGACACAGAGCAATGATGATGGGTCGGCATTTTCAGGCTGAGGTCCACGGACCATACAAGAATAGAAATCTTGTGCAATAGCTTCAGCTCTGTTCTTGGGTGGAAGGCCTCGATAGAGAATATCACCCCAAGGACTTTTGATAGCATTCTTCTCAGCATATTCCTGGGTCACGAACTTGTATTTGAACCATTGTCCAGCCCAATATCGTCGAATCCATTGGATTCGGGTCTTGCGTTGATTATAATCCTCTTCAGGATCTGTCTTGTAAAGGTCTGCAAGGTCATCAGGCAAATCTTTTGATGTTCCCCCTCGATGCTGTCTGCCACCCTTCCTTACTGATTTCTCTGCAGCCATGAACTTCAAACTGAATGGCTTCAATACGTTCAAAGGCTTCAAAGGCTTTCGCTTGCTGGACAAACAGGAACTAGCTTCGGGAGAGTTAATGTGTTGCTGTAAGAATTCTGCAAACAAATGCAGAATATGAGAACCAAGGGATTTTCCCACGGACATGTACATGTGACAGCATTAGAGATGCGAGGGAAGGGGAAGAGGTCATATGCATTCTCAGAATATTTTGAAGATAAATCAGTTTGAAGACATTGACCTCATGATGCAAAGACATTCACTTATATGTTGAGAGTTGGTTCCAGATTTGTACGAATCCGTGAATAAGTACAAGTGAGGAATCTAACTAGATATGAAGCTTAAGTGAATATACTAGGTAGTATGAGATGCAGACAGAATAGATCTAACATTGTATAGGCAGAAACCAATTTTGTTAATAGGATGAATCATTGAGGATCAAAAAGATGGTAAAAATAGAGTTATATTTACCACACGAAGAACTGCTAGATGGGATGAATAGGAGACCGAGCAGTTCAATCCATCGTGCCCTAACTTGGCGACGGAGGACACCTACGGCGGCGGCGGAGAGGACAACGTCCGCGGCTGACGTGAGGACGGCGTCGGAGAAGTCGCGGCAGCTAAGCGCTTCGTCGCCGGCGTCGTCGCGAGCTAGCGGTGGCGCTAGGGTTTTGATGAGGTGGAGAGGTGGAAGAAGGTTTTCTTTACCGCAGGGGACATATATTTATAAGGAAGTGTGAGGCACAGTGCAATTACATAGGTGCCCCTGGCCGTTCACATCTGAGGGGCACGTGGCAAGCATGCAACATACTCAGAGTTGTCCCACGTTCCCACGCCCGCTAGGTTTGTCGGATGGGTGTTCCGGCTTCTCCGGATTTCAAACAATAAGGATGAATCATTTAAAACAGACTTAATGTTTGTCTCTGTGTCTTTTTCTGACAAGGATGCGGAGAAGACATTCGACAGTTTCAATATAATGCATATGATTTGGACAGATAGAGTTTGAGATAGAAAGCATAGAGAGATTAGGGGCCGATCACATTCACTTAGTTCAAAAGTTTTAATCAAGGAAGACATAGCTATAAGTGAATGTTGTAGAGGACAGAACACTAGTATATGTATCAAAAAGCAATCAAATCAACCTAGTGAAGTAAATCATGAAGATAAGTGGAAATTTGAAGACAAATCAAATGCGAAGACATTGCAAAAATAACGCCATCAGTGAAACACTTCAAACCGAGAAATTTGGTGGTGGCGTTACCCACCGTATAGGAAGTATTAGACCCAGACACGGCGCACAATTATCGTGGCGCTCCGAAGTCAAATTCCACGTTAATGTATTCACACTCAGAATGTAAGTCTTCATTGATTGAAGATATACTTTACTTCGTGTGTTGCACATCTAAGTCGTCAACATGCATAAGTGTTAGGATGTGTGCCTGATCACAGGACATTTGAGGATTCCAAGATATTTAGCTCACACCGTAACTTGCAAAACCTTTTCTCATCCAAGGGCTTTGTGAAGATATCTGTGTTGGAAATATGCCCTAGAGGCAATAATAAAAGTATTATTATATTTCAATGTTCATGATAAATGTCTTTTATTCATGCTATAACTGTATTATCCGGAAATCGTAATACACGTGTGAATACTTAGACCACAATATGTCCCTGGTGAGCCTCTAGTTGACTAGCTCGTTGTGATCAATGGATAGTCATGGTTTCCTGGCTATGGACATTGGATGTCATTGATAATGGGATCACATCATTAGGAGAATGATGTGATGGACAAGACCCAATCCTAAGACTAGCACAAAAGATCGTGTAGTTCATTTGCTAGAGCTTTGCCAATGTCAAGTATCTCTTCCTTCGACCATGAGAGCGTGTAACTCCTGGATACCGTAGGAGTGCTTTGGGTGTATCAAACGTCACAACGTAACTGGGTGACTATAAAGATGCACTACAGGTATCTCCAAAAGTATCTATTGTTTTATGCGGATCGAGACTGGGATTTGTCACTCCGTGTAAACGGAGAGGTATCTCTGGGCCCACTCGGTAGGACATCATTATATGCGCAATGTGACCAAGGAGTTGATCACGGGATGATGTGTTACGGAACGAGTAAAGTGACTTGCTGGTAACGAGATTGAACAAGGTATTGGATACCGACGATCGAGTCTCGGGCAAGTAACATACCGATAGACAAAGGGAATTGAATACGGGATTGATTAAGTCCTTGACATCGTGGTTCATCCGATGAGATCATCGTGGAACATGTGGGAGCCATCATGGGTATCCAGATCCCGCTGTTGGTTATTGACCGGAGAACGTCTCGGTCATGTCTACATGTCTCCCGAACCCGTAGGGTCTACACACTTAAGGTTCGGTGACGCTAGGGTTATAAAGGAAGCTTGTATGTGGTTACCGAATGTTGTTCGGAGTCCCGGATGAGATCCCGAACGTCACGAGGAGTTCCGGAATGGTCCGGAGGTAAAGATTTATATATGGGAAGTCCTGTTTTGGTCACCGGAAAAGTTTCGGGCGATATCGGTAATGTACCGGGACCACCGGGAGGGTCCCGGGGGTCCACCAAGTGGGGCCACCTGCCCCAGAAGGTTGTGTGGGCCAAGTGTGGGAGGGGACCAGCCCCTAGGAGGGCTGGTGCGCCCCCCACAAGGGGGCCAAGGCGCAAGGGAGAGTGGGAGGGGGCAAACCCTAGTCCAGATGGGCCTTAAGGCCCACCTAGTGGGCGCCTCCCCTCTCTCCCCCTCTTGGCCGCCTCCCCAAGTCCCATCTAGGGCTGGCCGCACCCCTTGGGGTGGGAAACCCTAAAGGGGGCGCAGCCCCCTTCTCCCCTATATAAATAGAGGCCTGGGGCTGCCCATAACACATGAGAACTTCTCCTCTCGTTGGTGCAGCCTTGTCTCTCCTCCTCCTCCTCTCCCGTGGTGCTTGGCGAAGCCCTACTGGATTGCCACGCTCCTCCATCACCACCACGCCGTTGTGCTGCTGTTGGATGGAGTCTTCCTCAACCTCTCCCTCTCTCCTTGCTGGATCAAGGCGTGGGAGACGTCACCGGGTTGTACGTGTGTTGAACGCGGAGGTGCCGTCTGTTCGGCACTTGATCATCGGTGCTTTGAATCACGACGAGTACGACTTCATCAACCTCGTTCACTTGAACGCTTCCGCTTAGCGATCTACAAGGGTATGTAGATGCACTCTCCTTCTACTCGTAGCTGGTTTCTCCATAGATAGATCTTGGTGACGCGTAGGAAAATTTTGAATTTCTGCTACATTCCCCAACAGTGGCATCATGAGCTAGGTCTATTGCGTAGATTCTTTGCACGAGTAGAACACAAAGTAGTTGTGGGCGTTGATTTTGTTCAATATGCTTACCGTTACTAGTCCAATCTTGTTTCGACGGTATTGTGGGATGAAGCGGCCCGGACCGACCTTACACGTACTCTTACGTGAGACAGGTTCCACCGATTGACATGCACTTGGTGCATAAGGTGGCTAGCGGGTGCCAGTCTCTCCCACTTTAGTCGGAACGGATTCGATGAAAAGGGTCCTTATGAAGGGTAAATAGCAATTGGCATATCACGTTGTGGTTTTGCGTAGGTAAGAAACGTTCTTGCTAGAAACCCATAGCAGCCACGTAAAACATGCAAACAACAATTAGAGGACGTCTAACTTGTTTTTGCAGGGTATACTTTGTGATGTGATATGGCCAAAAGGATGTGATGAATGATATATGTGATGTATGAGATTGATCATGTTCTTGTAATAGGATTCACGACTTGCATGTCGATGAGTATGACAACAGGCAGGAGCCATAGGAGTTGTCTTTATTTATTGTATGACCTGCGTGTCATTGAAGAACGCCATGTAAACTACTTTACTTTATTGCTAAACGCGTTAGTCATAGAAGTAGAAGTAGTCGTTGGCGTGACAACTTCATGAAGACACGATGATGGAGATCATGATGATGGAGATCATGGTGTCATGCCAGTGACAAGATGATCATGGAGCCCCGAAGATGAAGATCAAAGGAGCTATATGATATTGGCCATATCATGTCACTACTCTATTTGATTGCATGTGATGTTTATCATGTTTATGCATCTTGTTTGCTTAGGACGACGGTAGTAAATAAGATGATCCCTTACAAAATTTCAAGAAGTGTTCTCCCCTAACTGTGCACCGTTGCTACAGTTCGTCGCTTCTAAGCACCACGTGATGATCGGGTGTGATGGATTCTTACGTTCACATACAACGGGTGTAAGACAGTTTTACACAGCGAAAATACTTAGGGTTAACTTGACGAGCCTAGCATGTGCAGACATGGCCTCGGAACACGGAGACCGAAAGGTCGAGCATGAGTCGTATAGCAGATACGATCAACATGAAGATGTTCACCGATGATGACTAGTCCGTCTCACGTGATGATCGGACACGGCCTAGTTGACTCGGATCATGTAATCACTTAGATGACCAGAGGGATGTCTATCTGAGTGGGAGTTCATAAGATGAACTTAATTATCTTGAACATAGTCAAAAGACCTTTTGCAAATTATGTCGTAGCTCGCGCTTTAGTTCTACTGTTTTAGATATGTTCCTAGAGAAAATATAGTTGAAAGTTGATAGTAGCAATTATGCGAACAGTAGAAAGCTTATGTCCTTAATGCACTGCTCAGTGTGCTGAACCCCAAACGTCGTTTGTGGATGTTTCGAACATCGAACATACACGTTTTGATAACTACGTGATAGTTCAGTTAAATGGTTTAAGTAGAGGCACCAAAGACGTTTTCGAAACGTCGCGGAACATATGAGATGTTTCGAGGGCTGAAATTGGGATTTCAGGCTCGTGCCCACGTCAAGAGGTATAAGACCTCCGACGATTTTCTTAACCTGCAAACTAAGGAAGAAAAGCTCAATCGTTGAGCTTGTGCTCAGATTGTCTGAGTGCAACAATCACTTGAATCGAGTCGGAGTTGATCCTCCAGATGAGATAGTGATGTTTCCCCAAAGTCATTGCCACCAAACTGCTAGAGCTTCATGATGAACTATAACATATCAGGGATAGATATGATGATCCTTGAGATATTCGTGATGTTTGACACCGCGAAAGTAGAAATCAAGAAGGAGCATCAATTGTTGATGGTTGGTGAAACCACTAGTTTCAAGAAGGGCAAGGGAACAAAGGGATACTTCATGAAACGGCAATTCAGCTGCTGCTCTAGTGAAGAAACCCAAGGTTGAACCCAAACCCGAGACTAAGTGCTTCTGTGATAAGGGGAATAGCCGCTGGAGCAGAATTACCCTAGATACTTGGTAGATAAGAAGGCTGGCAAGGTCGATAAAAGTATATTGGATATACATTATATTGATGTGTACTTTACTAGTACTCCTAGTAGCACCAGGGTATTAGATACCGGTTCGGTTGCTAAGTGTTAGTAACTCAAAATAAAAGCTACGGAAAAAACAGAGACTAGCTAAACGTGAGATGACGATATGTGTTGGAAGTGTTTCCAACGTTGATATGATCAAGCATCACACGCTCCCTCTACCATCAAGATTGGTGTTTGCGTTGAGCATAGACATGATTGGATTATGTCTATCGCAATACGGTTATTCATTTAAGGAGAATAATGGTTACTCTGTTTATTTGAATAATACCTTCAATGGTCTTGCACCTAAAATGAATGGTTTATTGAATCTCGATCGTAGTGATACACATTTTCATGCCAAAAGATATAAGATAGTGATGATAGTACCACTTACTTGTGGCACTGCTGTGTAAGTCATATTGGCATAAAACGCATGAAGAAGCTCCATGTTGATGGATCTTTGGACTCACTCGTTTTGAAAAGTTTGAGACATGCGAACCATGTCTATTGGTGTATATGCATGAAGAAACTCCATGCAAATGGACCGTTCGGACTCACTTGATTTTGAATCACTTGAGATATGCAAATCATACCACATAGGCAAGATGACTGAAAAGCATCGGTTTTAGTAAGATGGAACAAGAGAGCAACTTGTTGGAAGCAACACATTTTGATGTGTGCAGTCCAATGAGTGTTGAGGCATGCAGTGAATATCGTTATGTTCTTACTTCACAGATGATTTGAGTAGATGTTGAGTATATTTACTTGATGAATCACGAGTCTGAATTATTGAAAGGTTCAAGTAATTTCAAGTGTGAAGTTGGAAGATCGTCGTGATAAGAGGATAAAAATATCTATGATATGATCATAGAGATGAATATCTGAATTATGAGTTTGGCACGGAATTAAGACATTGTGGAAATTGTTTCACAACTAATACAGCCTGGAACACCATAGTGTTATGGTGTGTCCGAACATCATAGTTGCACCCTATTGGATATGATGCATACCATGATGTCTCTTATCGAATTACCACTATTGTCCATGGGTTAGGCATTAGAGACAACCACATTCACTTTAAATAGGGCACCACGTAATTCCGTTGAGATGACACCGTATGAATTATGGTTTAGAGAAACCTAAGTTGTCGTTTCTTAAAGGTTTGGGGCTGCGACGCTTATGTGAAAAAGTTTCAGGATTGATAAGCTCGAACCCAAAGCGGATAAAATGCATCTTCATAGGACACCCAAAACAGTTGGGTGTACCTCCTAATTCAGATCCGAAAGCAATATGGATTGTTTCTTGAATCGGGTCCTTTCTCGAGGAAAGGTTTCTCTCGAAAGAGTTGAGTGGGAGGATGGTGGAGACTTGATATGGTTATTGAACCATCACTTCAACCAGTGTATCAGGGCACAGGAAGTTGTTCATGTGGCACCTACACCAATTGAAGTAGAAGCTTATGATAGTGATCATGAAGTTTCGGATCAAGTCACTGCCGTACCTCGTAGGGTGACAAGGATACGTACTACTTCAGAGTGGTACAGTAATCCTGTCTTGAAGGTCATGTTGCTAGACAACAATGAACCTACGAGCTATGGGGAAGCGATGGTGGGCCCAAATTTCGACAAATGGTTAAGAAACCATGAAATCCGAGATAGGATCCATGTATCAGAACAAAGCATGGACTTTGGCGGACTTGCCCAATGATCGGCAAGCCATTGAGATAAATGGATCTTTTAAGAAGAAGACGGACGTGGATGGTAATGTCACCATCTATGAAGCTCGACTTGTGGCGAAGAGTTTTTCACAAGTTCAAGGAGTTGACTACGATGAGATTTTCTCATTCGTAGCGATGCTTAAGTCCGTCGGAATCATGTTAGCATAAGCTGCATTTATGAAATCTGGCAGATGGATGTCAAAACGAGTTTCCTTGCCAACTTTCGTAAGGAAAGGTTGTATGTGATACAATCAGAAAGGTTTTGTCGATCCTAAGGATGCTAAAAGGTATGCTAGCTCCAGCAATCCTTCTAAAGACTGGAGTAAGCATCTCGGAGTTGGAATGTGCGCTTTGATGAGATGATCAAAGATTTTGGATTTATACAAACTTTATGAGAAACTTGTATTTCCAAAGAAGTGAGTGGGAGCACTATAGAATTTCTGATGAGTATTTGTTGTTGACATATTGATGATCAGAGATGATGTAGAATTTCTAGAAAGCATATAGGGTTATTTGAAAGGTGTTTTTCAATAGAAAACCTGGATTAAGCTACTTGAACATTGAGCATCAAGATCTATAAGGATAGATCAAAATGCTTAATAATACTTTCAAATGAGCACATACCTTGACATGATCTTGAAGGTGTTCAAGATGGACCAGTCAAAGAAGGAGTTCTTGCCTGAGTTGTAAGGTATGAAGTTAAGACTTAAAGCTCGACCACGGCAGAATAAAGAGAAAGGACGAAGGTCGTCCCCTATGCTTAAGACGTAGGCTCTTCAGTATGCTATGCTGTGTACCGCACCTGAAGTGTGCCTTGCCATGAGTCAGTCAAGGGGTACAAGAGTGATCCAAGAATGGCTCACAGGACAGCGGTCAAAGTTATCCTTAGTAACTAGTGGACTAAGGAATTTTCTCGATTATGGAGGTGGTAAAAGAGTTCGTCGTAAAGGTTACAACGATGCAAGCTTGACACCTATCCGGATAGCTCTGAGTAGAGAGACCGGATACATATAATGGAGCAATAATTTAGAATAGCTCCAAGTAGAACAGTTGTTTGGAATAGCTCCAAATAGAGCGTGGTAGCTGCATCTAGGAGATGACATGGAGATTTGTAAAGCACACACGGATCTGAAAGGTTCAGACCCGTTGACTAAAACCTCTCTCGCAAGCAACATGATCAAACATAAAACTCATTGAGTGTTAATCACATAGTGATGTGAACTAGACTACTGACTCTAGTAAACTCTTGGGTATTAGTCACATGGCGATGTGACCTGTGAGTGTTAATCACATGGCGATGTGAACTAGAATATTGACTCTAGTGCAAGTGGGAGACTGTTGGAAATATGCCCTAGAGGCAATAATAAAAGTATTATTATATTTCAATGTTCATGATAAATGTCTTTTATTCATGCTATAACTGTATTATCCGGAAATCGTAATACACGTGTGAATACTTAGACCACAATATGTCCCTGGTGAGCCTCTAGTTGACTAGCTCGTTGTGATCAACGGATAGTCATGGTTTCCTGGCTATGGACATTGGATGTCGTTGATAACGGGATCACATCATTAGGAGAATGATGTGATGGACAAGACCCAATCCTAAGACTAGCACAAAAGATCATGTAGTTCATTTGCTAGAGCTTTGCCAATGTCAAGTATCTCTTCCTTCGACCATGAGAGCGTGTAACTCCTGGATACCGTAGGAGTGCTTTGGGTGTATCAAACGTCACAACGTAACTGGGTGACTATAAAGGTGCACTACAGGTATCTCCGAAAGTATCTATTGTTTTATGCGGATCGAGACTGGGATTTGTCACTCCGTGTAAATGGAGAGGTATCTCTGGGCCCACTCGGTAGGACATCATCATATGCGCAATGTGACCAAGGAGTTGATCACGGGATGATGTGTTACGGAACGAGTAAAGTGACTTGCCGGTAACGAGATTGAACAAGGTATTGGATACCGACGATCGAGTCTCGGGCAAGTAACATACCGATAGACAAAGGGAATTGAATACGGGATTGATTAAGTCCTTGACATCGTGGTTCATCCGATGAGATCATCGTGGAACATGTGGGAGCCATCATGGGTATCCAGATCCCGCTGTTGGTTATTGACCGGAGAACGTCTCGGTCATGTCTACATGTCTCCCGAACCCGTAGGGTCTACACACTTAAGGTTCAGTGACGCTAGGGTTATAAAGGAAGCTTGTATGTGGTTACCGAATGTTGTTCAGAGTCCCGGATGAGATCCCGGACGTCACGAGGAGTTCCGGAATGGTCCGGAGGTAAAGATTTATATATGGGAAGTCCTGTTTTGGTCACCGGAAAAGTTTCGGGCGATATCGGTAATGTACCGGGACCACCGGGAGGGTCCCGGGGGTCCACCAAGTGGGGCCACCTGCCCCAGAAGGTTGTGTGGGCCAAGTGTGGGAGGGTACCAGCCCCTAGGAGGGCTGGTGCGTCCCCCACAAGGGGGCCAAGGCGCAATGGAGAGTGGGAGGGGGCAAACCCTAGTCCAGATGGGCCTTAAGGCCCACCTAGTGGGCGCCTCCCCTCTCTCCCCCTCTTGGCCGCCTCCCCAAGTCCCATCTAGGGCTGGCCGCACCCCTTGGGGTGGGAAACCCTAAAGGGGGCGCAGCCCCCTTATCCCCTATATAAATAGAGGCCTGGGGCTGCCCATAACACATGAGAACTTCTCCTCTCGTTGGTGCAGCCTTGTCTCTCCTCCTCCTCCTCTCCCGTGGTGCTTGGCGAAGCCCTGCTGGATTGCCACGCTCCTCCATCACCACCACGCCCTTGTGCTGCTGTTGGATGGAGTCTTCCTCAACCTCTCCCTCTCTCCTTGCTGGATCAAGGTGTGGGAGACGTCACCGGGCTGTACGTGTGTTGAACGCGGAGGTGCCGTCTGTTCGGCACTTGATCATCGGTGATTTGAATCACGACGAGTACGACTTCATCAACCTCGTTCACTTGAACGCTTCCTCTTAGCGATCTACAAGGGTATGTAGATGCACTCTCCTTCCCTCGTTGCTAGTTTCTCCATAGATAGATCTTGGTGACACGTAGGAAAATTTTGAATTTCTGCTATGTTTCCCTACAATCTGCCAGTTGCTCTTCAGTGTTGACGTGAATGATGTCAATATCTTTCTTCATGACATGATCTCTAAGAAAGTGATGACAAATTTCAATGTGCTTTGTCTTCGAGTGCTGGACTGGATTGTTGGCAATCTTGATGGCGCTTTCGTTGTCACAGAAGAGAGATACTTGTTTCAGATTGATGCCATAGTCCTTGAGAGTTTGCTTCATCCATAGAAGCTGAGCGCAGCAAGATCCAGCAGCAATGTATTCAGATTCAGCAGTTGAGAGTGATACACAGTTTTGCTTCTTTGAAGACCAACAGACAAGTGATCGTCCCAGAAAGTGACATGTGCCTGATGTAGACTTGCGATCCACCTTGTCTCCAGCATAATCAGCATCCGAGAATCCAACCAGATCAAATTTTGAGCCCTTTGGATACCATAATCCGAGTGTTGGGGTGTAAGCCAAATATCGAAGAATTCGCTTCACAGCTAAGTGATGCGATTCCTTTGGTGCCGCTTGGAATCAAGCACACATGCAAACACTAAGCATAATATCTGGCCTAGATGCACATAGGTAAAGTAAGGAACCAATCATGGAGCGGTATACCTTTTGATCGAACTCTTTACCATTGTCGTTGGGACCCAGATGGTGTTTGGCTGGCATTGGCGTCGTGTAACCTTTGCAATCTTGCATTCCAAACTTCTTCAGACAGTCTTTGAGATATTTTTCTTGAGATATGAAGATGCCATTCCTTTGCTGATGAATCTTGCCGTTGAGGAATGCACTCTTCACATCCATTTGATATAGTAAGATGTTGTGGTGGTTAGCATAGGCTAGCAGTATGCGAATAGCTTCAAGCCTAGCCATAGGAGCAAATGTTTCATCGAAGTCAATTCCTTCAACTTGAGTATATCCTTGAGCCACAAGACGTGCTTTGTTTCTGACAACTTGACCATGCTCATCTTGCTTGTTTTGATATATCCATTTTGTGCCAATAATGTTATGCTTGCGAGGGTCAGGATGCTTGACTAGTTCCCAAACATTGTTCAGCTTGAACTATTGAAGTTCTTCTTGCATAGCTTGAATCCATTCAGGTTCCATAAAGGCTTCAGCAACTTTCTTGGGTTCTGATATTGACACAAACGAAAAGTGCCCACAGAAATTTGCTAACTGTGTTGCTCTTGAGCGAGTAAGTGGACCAGGTGCATTGATGCTATCAATTATCTTCTCAAATTGTACTTCATTTGCAACACGAGGATGAACTGGACGAAGACCTTGCTCTTGCTGATCATTGTCATCATTGGGAGGATTGTCTTCGGTCTGAGCATTGTCTTCAGGTTGGTTTGGTGCAGAAATGATAAGTTCCTCTTCAGGATGTGCTTCAGAAGCATGATTTCACCAGTTCCCATCAGCTTGATAGATTCGCTGGACAGAGCTTCATCTAGTGTACTTGGCAGGAGCTCTCTTTGTAAACCATTGGTTTCATCAAATCGCACGTCCACAGTTTCAATGATTTTGTAGTGATAGAGGTTGAAGACTCTGTAAGAGTGTGAGTCCTTTCCATAACCGAGCATGAAGCCTTCTTGAGCTTTAGGTGCAAATTTTGACTTGTGATGGGGATCCTTGATCCAGCACCTAGCACCAAATACTCTGAAGTAGCTGACATTTGGCTTCTTGCCAGTAAGGAGCTCATAGGATATTTTGTTCGGAAGCTTATGGATGTAAACACGGTTGATGATGTGACATGTTGTATCAATAGCTTCAGGCCAGAACTTTCTTGGTGTCTTGTACTCGTCGAGCATTGTTCTAGCCATCTCAATGAGGGTTCTATTCTTGCGCTATACAATGCCATTTTGCTAAGGTGTGTATGGAGCAGAAAACTCATGAGTGATTCCCATTATATCCAGATAAAGATCAAGCCCGGTGTTCTTGAATTCAGTGTCGTTGTCACTTCTGATATGCTTGATCTTGATGCCATAATTGTTCATGGCTCGATTGGCGAAGCGTCTGAAGACATCTTGTACTTCAGTCTTGTAGAGAATTATGTGCACCCATGTATATCTTGAGTAGTCATCAACAATGACGAAGCCATAGAGACAAGCTATTGTTGTGAGGGTAGAGTAGTGAGTAGGGCCAAATAAGTCCATGTGTAACAGCTCGAAGGGTTGAGATGTCCTCATGATTGTCTTCGAGGGGTGCTTTGCCCTTGTCATCTTTCCAGCTTCGCAGGCACCACACAAATGATCCTTTCTTGAACTTGACACCCTCGATGCCTATGTCATGCTTCTTCTTGACGAGTGTGTGGAAGTTCCTCATGCTAGCATGCCCCAGCCTCCGATGCCAGAGCCAGCATTCTGAAGCTTTTGCAAGAAGACATACGGCAAGCTGTGGACCTGCTGAGAAATCTACCATGTATAGATCATCTTTCCGATACCCTTCAAAGACTAGAGACTTGTCAGATTCCATTAGTACAAGGCAACGATATTTTCCGAATAGCACAATCATGTTCAAGTCACAAAGCATTGAGACAGACATTAAGTTGAACCCAAGGGATTCAACAAGCATCACTTTATCCATGTGTTGATACTTTGAGATTGCAACTCTACCTAGACCCAATACCTTGCTTTTACCAGTGTCAGCAAATGTGATGTGACTCTTGTCTGATGGACGTAAGGTTGAGTCCATGAGAAGACTTCGATCACCAGTCATATGATTAGTGCATCTGCTGTCCATAATCCATTCTGAAGCATGAGGTGTCATACCATGCAGTGCAGTTAGGAGGATAGGCTTCACAAAGTGTGTTGTGAAGCATAAGCATTTGACGCACACAAGGATTATCACAGCTTAGATCAAGGTTAGAACTCATAGTATGACTGGTAAGCGATTCACATGTGAGATACATAGTAAGACCATTTTACCATGCGTCCCTTAATGTGATTTAGGTCCCTAGCAATAGTATCGGACGCCTTTGATAGCAGGCTGGAGACCTTATTCTGCAAAAGAGAGTTAATTCTTCTTCACCACCCACATCTTCAGGGGTGGCTTAGAAGCAATGAGTCTAAGTGCAACATCTGAGAACTTTGGCTTTGGATCCCTAGCAAATAGCCTTGCAGGAGATGAATGATACTCATATGAATAAGCAGAAAAGTTCTTAGTTCTATGAACATAGCGGTTTGAAGACACACACTCATATTCATTAGTATAATTTCCCTGCAAAACATTGGCGTTAGGGTGACTCAAGTGAGTCATGTATATGTATGAAGCCTTTGGGTCATATGAAGCCATAGGTCTGGGGTTTGTCTTCTTCCCTGGTGGTGTCATGATCACATTCACTGGAAGATTCTCAAGACAGCTTTTTGGAACCCAGATCTTCTTCATAGGTGGTCCATTCCTGCAGTTAGTAGCAATATACCTGGCAAACACTTCACCATTCTGATTTTTGAACAGTTTATAGTTTGCATCAAAGGATTCATCAATGATAATAGGATTAGCACAGGTAAAGCCAGATAAGGTGGATGGATCCACTGAAGGTTCCTTTGCAGCAACCCATGTGGTTTTGGGATACTGCTCAGGCTTCCAGTAGGAACCATCAACATTCATTTTCCTCTCGAACCCAACACCTCCTTTCCTAGGGTTTCGGTTCAGAATCTGCTTTTTGAGGACATCACAAAGTGTCTGATGTCCTTTAGACTTTTATACATCCCTGTTTCAAGTAATGTCTTCAACCTAGCATTTTCATCAGCAATAGTAGTGGTATCCTCAATAGAGGGGTCAGTTACCACATCAGTAGTTCAAGACAAAGCGACAGTAGTAGCAGTGGAACATTCAGCAACAAAGGTAGCGTTATCACGCTCAATGCATTTTAGACATGGTGGTTCAAATCCATCCTGAGTGGAACTGATCTGTTGAGCGCGAAGTGACTCATTCTCTTTTTGAAGATCTTCATGAGCCGCTTTCAATTTCTCAAGCTCTTGCTTCCTTTGAAGATAATCATAGGAGAGCTTTTCATAAGTGGTTGAGAGCGTTTCATGAAGACTTTCAAGTTCTTGGTACTTAGCATGAAGATTTTTTATGTCTTCAACTAAGGACTGTGAACGTGTCATTTCCGCGTCCAACAGGTCATCGCTTTTGTCTAACAGTTTTTGAGTATGTTCCATAGCCTTTTGTTGTTCAGTTGCAATTTTAGCAAGTGTTTTGTAGCTGGGTTTGGATTCACAGTCAGAGTCATCTTCACTTGATGTTTGAAAGTAAGCATCACGTGATTTTACCTTGGCACCACGAGCCATGAAGCAGTAGGTGGGAGCAGGATCGTCCTTGTCATCAGCTTCAGCGTTGGTGTGGAAGTCATTGTCTTCAGTGTTGAAGATGGACTTGGCAACATAGGCTGTGGCTAGAGCCAGACTTGCAACGCCAGGGTTGGACTCCTCTTCAGACTCCACCTCTACCTCCTCAGAAGCAGACTCCTCCTCTGAATACATTTCCTTGCCAACAAAAGCACGAGCCTTGCCGGATGAGCTCTTCTTATGTGATGAAGACCTTGATGAGGACTTGGAAGAAGACTTTGAAGATTTCTTCTTCTTCTTGTCATCAAAATCATATTCCTTGCCCTTCTTCTTCTTCTTCTCATTGTCCCACTGTGGACACTCAGAGATATGTGCCCAGGTTTCCTGCACTTGTGACATGTTCTCTTCTTGTTGTCATGAGTGGAAGCTTCATCATTTCTTGATCTAGATTGTGAAGACTTTTTGAAGCCCTTCTTCTTGGTGAACTTCTAGAACTTCTTCACAAGCATAGCAAGTTCCTTTCCAATGTCTTCAGGATCATCAGAACCGCAGTCAGATTCTTCTTTAGATGAGGAAACAACTTTTGCCTTCAAAGCGCGAGTAGGCCATAATTGGGACCATAGATATCTCTTTTCTCAGAAAGCTAGAACTCATGTGTGTTGAGCCTCTCAAGTATATCAGACGGATCGGGTGTCTTGAAGTCAGGACGTTCTTGTATCATGAGGGCGAGGGTGTCAAAGGAGCTGTCAAGTGATCTCAGTAGTGTCTTGACGATTTCATGCTTGGTAATCTCAGTGGCGCCAAGAGCCTGAAGCTCATTTCTGATGTCGGTGAGGCGATCAAACGTGAGCTGTACATTTTCATTGTCGTTTCTCTTGAAGCGGTTGAAGAGGTTGCCAAGAACACTCATCCTTTGATCTCTCTGAGTTGAGACGCCTTTGTTGACCTTGGATAGCCAGTCCCAGACTAGCTTTCACATTTCCAGAGGACTCACACGGCCATGCTGTCCTTTGGTCAGATGACCACAGATGATGTTCTTTGCAGTAGAGTCCAGTTGAATGAACTTCTTGACATCAGTAGGGGTGACACCTTCACCAGTTTTGGGAACGCCGTTCTTGACGACATACCAGATGTCGACATCAATGGCTTCAAGATGCATGCACATCTTATTCTTCTAGTAGGGATATTCAGTTCCATCAAACATGGGACAAGCAGCGGAGACTTTGATTATCCCTACAGTCGACATAGCTAAACTCCAGGTGGTTAAACCGAATCACACAGAACAAGGGAGTACCTTGCTCTGATACCAATTGAAAGTGCTAGTTATCGACTACAGGGGGGTGAATAGGCGATTTTTATCAAAGTCTTCAAAACATGGAAGTTTTGATGACAAACAATAGAAATGACCTAATTGATATGCAGCGGAAGATAAACTACAACAAGCAAACCATAGTCAAGTATGCAATAATGTGAAAGTACAAAGACTAATAGCAGCTTGGTAGTAAGGATCAGGATGGAAGATAGTATGAAGCCAACTAACGATAGTAATCAAGCAATGAAGTCAAACAGGTACGACAAACAAGCAATGACTTCATGAAGACAAACTCGAAGTAAAGGGAGTTAGAGGATAGAACCAGTCACTTGTTGAAGACACAGGATTTGTTGGACCAGTTTCAGTTGCTGTGACAACTGTACGTCTGGTTAGGGAGGCTGAGATTCAACTGAGCAGACCGCGTCTTCACCTTATTCCCCTTGAGCTAAGGACACACAGTACTCGCCCAATCACTCTGGTAAGTCTTCAAGGTAGACTTCCGAACCTTCACAGACTTCGTTCACCGGCGATCCACAATGACTCTTGGATGCTCAGAACGCAACGCCTAACCGGCTGGAGGATACACAGTCCTCAAGTGTAACAAGTCTTTAGGTCAGTCAGACAGAAAGACTTCAGTGATGCCTAACACTCTTTGGCTCTAGGTGTTTGGGCTTTGTCCTCACAAGGATTTCTCTCTCTCAAAGGCTTCGAGGTGGGTTGCTCTCAAACGACAAAAGCCGTAAACTAACTCTAAGCAGCCACCAATTTATGGTGTAGGGGGTGGGCTATTTATAGCCACAAGGCAACCTGACCTGATATGTCTGAAATGACCCTGGGTCACTAAGGAACTGACACGTGTTCCAACGGTCAGATTTCAAACAAACACGACAACTTTACTTGGGCTACAAGCAAAGCTGACTCATCCAGCTCTAGATAAGATTTGCTCTCATTGTCTTCGCTCGAAGATATAGGATTTGGGTTGAGCATCACTTCAGTCATTCTGACTTTGTTCACTTGGACCCCACTTAACAGTACGGTGGTTCCTATGACTCAACAAAGAAGAAAAGGAAACAGCGAAACAACACAGTCTTCGCGCTCCATAGTGTTCACTCATTGTCTTCTCATGTCATAGTCTTCAATATGAATATCTTCACATACCACCATTGTCGTCAATGTCTTCATACATTTTTAGGGGTCATCTCCGGTAGGTAAACCGAATCAATGAGGGACACTACCTGCGTTATCCTGCAATTCTTACAAACGCATTAGTCCCTCAACCAACTTTGTCGTCAATACTCCAAAACCAACTAGGGGTGGCACTAGATGCACTTACACAAAGCCTCATTTTGGATGGTCAGATTAAGAACACCCAAACCACCAAAACCCTTAGGGCGATAGACTAAATCCCAAGCAGCGAGAGATTGACGTGGATTATCCGTGTTACCTCTCCACAGACATTGTCTCATGATCCGCTCTAATTGCTGAATAATGCCCTTTGGGAGAGATAATGTGCACAAAAAATATATTGGCATGGAGAACAACACCGACTGAAGAAGTTGCGGCCAGCTCCCTTGGTTCAGCAAGCATGAAGAGGCAGATAATCGGCGCTCGACACGATCAACCAGAGGCAGCAGATCATAGATGGTTGGCCTAGAAGTACCCATTGGCAAACCAAGATACGTAAAAGGCATCGTGCCAACGTCGCATCCCAGTAGAGAGGCCACTCTAGCACCTTCCTCATCAGACATGTTTATAGGAATGAGAGAAGACTTACTAAAGTTAACACGCAAACTAGTTGACTCAACGAAAGTGACAAGCATCTCCTTGAAAGCAACTAGCTGATCATCAATCGCAGGCAGAACAATTAATGTCGGCATATTGCACTATCGGGTAATCATTGGAGTTGGTTGGGATTGGCAGAGAGAGAATATTCTTGGAGCACATCTCGTTGACTACATATTGCAACAAATCTACTGCAATCACAAAGAGCAACGATGAGAGTGGATCCCCCTGACGCACTCCCGTTCTGTAGACAAAATGATTTCCTGGCACGCCGTTGAGAAGCACAGAAGAAGATCCGTCGACAAAATACTATTGATCCATCCATTCCACCGGGAGTCAAAGCCCTTGCATTGCAAAATTCTCAGAATTAGGTCATGCTCAATTGTGTCAAATGCCTTCGTAAAATCCAGCTTTAGGAGGACAATGGGACGCTTGGAGCCTTGCATTGGTGTATGTACTCGAAACACCGGGCTAGGCAATCTTGAATAGAACGACACCGAAGAAAACCATATTGATTGCGGTGGATGCATCGAAGGATCACTTTCTAAAATCGGTTCGCAAGCAACTTCGTTAGAAATTTCAAGCACGTGTTGGTCAAAGAGATTGGCCAAAAATCTCCGACAACTTCAGGGCTTAGCTTTTTGGGTATGAGAGTAATTAATGAGGTATTAAGACATTCCAAGTTGCACTTCCCCTCATAAAACTCCTTCACAAATTGCATGAAATCCTTCTTTAGAATTGGCCAGCACTTCTTTAAGAACAGACCAGAAAAACCATCAGGACCAGGGGCACGGTCCGGTGGCATGTTCTTAATGACAAAATCAACCTCAGAATCAGTGAAAGGCTGGGAAAGATCCTCCAGGCCATCCACTCTTGCAATTAATGTGTCCAAATCAAAACCCATGCGAATTCCTTTTGCATTGCCCATTCTTTGATTAAAATCAGACCAAAACATGTCCGCAAGTTGTTGGTGATCCGAGATGACATCACCATCAGCATTCTTGATTGAAGAAATTGTGTTTCTCCTATACCTTTCCGTGGCCATGGCATGGAAAAACTTTGAGTTTTCCTCGCCAACTTTAATGATGCGTATAGTACAACGTTGCTTCCAATAAATGTATTGCCAATGTAAAATATCCTCTAGATGCAATTTCGCAATTTGCCTGAAGTTAAATTCCGGCCTTGACAAAGGCCTGATCTCCTCCAACCCATCAAGGAAGATGATCACTTTGTTGCAATCAGCAATTAACGCCTTAATTGTGGACAAATTCATGTGCCATTTCTTGAGTGCATACCTTAGCACTTTGAATTTAGAGGAAATATTTAGAGCAGCCGAGGGTCTGGCCGCTGACTTGCTCCAAACTTGTGCTACACAGTCACAAAAACCAGGCAAATCAATCCAATAATTTTCAAAACGAAAGATTTTGGCCTTAGGGATATCAGTAGCAATCGAGACCACGCACGGAACATGATCGGAGGCCGTGCGTGCAAGGGGCAAAATGGTGTTGGCCGCGTTGAGGAGCTCAGGCATCCGCCCGATGCGCTCCTGCAGCTCCTCACCTGTGAGTCGGTCCAGGCCGCCTGGGCAGCACGCATGTTGTTCGCTGGGGTCTCGTAGACGGTCCGGATGGTGCCGAGGGCCCGGCCAATCGCTCCTCCCTGGGTACGCACATCGGTGACCCGGCTTGGCTCGGCCGCGGTGGGCATGAATCCGTAGGCGGTGTTGTGCTCCAGCTGAGCGGTGTCCAAGCGACGTTGGGTGGTGGAGAGCGTCTTGGACAGGTCCAGCATCTGCTGGCGCCTTTCCTCCAGCTGAATTCGGGCCTCAGCGACGTTGGTCGCATTGACATCGATGCCGATGGGTGGCGGCGTGCAATGGATCGGATGCCTCGGTCCGTTCCGCTGTGGCCCTGGCTTCGGCGACCTTCCTCGTCTAGCTCGACGAGGAGGAGGCGCCATCGCCGGTGACGAAAACCTCCACATGGACGTCCATCGCCCCGACAGAAACGCCACCACCGAGGGAGAGGGGGGAGTCTGTGTAGCTGAGCACCTCACTGGGGTACTCGTCGGTCGTGAACGCATCGGAGATGCACAGCGCCGCGAAGGAGGTGGCGAACGCTCCGATGACGTCGTCCGCCAGCGCGACGGACTCGTCGGAGTAGGATAAGGGCCTCGTCTGAAGCATGCTCCCGACCAGCTCCTCGAGCTGCCCCACGGTGGGCGCCAACTGTCGTGGTGGGCGCACGGCAGATGCCAAGGGATGGCTAAAGAGAGGAGGAGGCTCTAGGGCGCTGGTGGGCTCCAGAGGCGAGGTTGGCATGAGCAGGCGCGGGACGCCGAACATAACCAGGTTCGGGGCTCTCCGGAGAGATAACACCCCTAGTCCTGCCGAGTGTTGTTTGATGTTCAATAGTACAATGTCGCTCTTGGAGCTGTATGGGAGAGGAGGGGAGCTGGCCAAGGCTTAGGCTGCTCCTTCTCTCTGGGGTTGTTGTTTGGTGGCTAGTTCCGTGCTTACTTGCTTTCGGGTGTGTCCCTTCCCTTGTATAGTGAGGGCTCCTGGGGATTTTATAGACCAACCCCCCAGGGGTACAATGGTAATGTTGCAAGTCGGTGGGTCTGGGTTGTCGGCGTCCGGGGACCCGGGCTGGGACCCGCTGGGGGCCTGTGGTTCGCCGGGTTCCCCTCGGTGCGGGCCTCGCATGCCTAGAGGACTGTGCGTCGTCATGTCGATCGTCAGGGTGAGGCCGAGCGGAGTCGTGTATAGTGGTGCTCTGTCAGGTCGCCGCTTGCTGTCGTTGGCGGTGAGGGCGAGGGCACTGTAGCCACGCTAGCCCTGGTCAGCGGGCAGGTGAAGGGCATTGTTGCCACATTCCGCTGACCATAGGCATGGGCGGGGCACTGTTGCCTTGGTCATCGATGATTGAGGACTTGTCCCATCGTGCGGCCTGGATGGGACGGGAGCTGACCTGTGGCTAGATTGCGGAGCACGCCACTGGTGGAGCCGTCTTGTTGAGGAAGCTTTGGTTGCACCGGGTTCGGCTGTCTTGTGCCAGTTGTTGAGGCCGAGTGGATGTGTCTTGCCAGGTCGGAGAGCTTGGCCGGGTTGCGGGGATTGGCCGGGTTGAGCGACCCGGCCAGGCGCATGCCGGCTTGAGGGGCGATGTTGGCCCCGTTGTTTTTGAAAAGGATCCGGGTTCCGTTGCCTGCCCGGGGTTCATCCCCCGACACCCCCCTTCCTTCTCTCCTCCTCCTCCTTCCCTCCTCGTCCTACTAGGAATAGGAAAGAGGAGGGGAATCCTACTTGGGCTGGGGAGTCCTAGTAGGATTCCCCATACGTAGCGCGCCCCTTGGGCCGGCCACCTCTTCCCTCCCCTCCTGTATATACATGGCCAGGGGCACCCCATAGACACACAAGTTTCTCTTAACTGTGTGTGGTGCCCCCTCCACAGTTACACACCTCGATCATACCGTCGTAGTGCTTAGGTGAAACCCTGCCCCAGTAACTTCATCATCACCATTGCCATGCCCTCATGCTGACGGAACTCACCATCATCCTCAACTGGATCAAGAGCACGAGGGACGTCATCGAGCTGAACATGTGTTGTACGCGGAGGTGTCGTACGTTTGGTACTTGATCGGTTGGATCGCGAAGAAGTTTGACTACATCAACTGCATTATTGAAATGCTTCCGCTTTCAGTCTACGAGGTACGTGGACACACTCTGCCCTCTCATTGTTATGCATCACCTAGATAGATCTTGTGTGATCATAGGATTTTTTTTGAAATTACCGCATTCCCAACTGTGGCATCTGAGCCAGGTCTATGCGTAGATGTTATATGCATGGGTAGAACACAAAGAGTTGTGGGCGATAATAGTCATAGTGCTTACCACCAACGTCTTACTTTGTTTCGGCGGTATTGTTGGATGAAGCGGCCCGGACCGACATTACATGACTGCGTTCATGAGACTGGTTATACCGATGTGCTTATGCACATAGGTGGCTAGCGGGTGTCTGTTTCTCCAACTTTAGTTGAATCGAGTTTGACTACGGCCAGTCCTTGTTGAAGGTTAAAACAACACACTTGACGAAAAATCGTTGTGGTTTTGATGCGTAGGTAAGAACGGTTCTTGCTAGAAGCCCATAGCAGCCACGTAAAACTTGCAACAACAAAGTAGAGGACGTCTAACTTTTTTTGCGGGGCTTGCTGTGATGTGATATGGTTAAGGCATGATGTGATATAAATTGTTGTATAAGATGATCATGTTTTGTAACAAAGTTATTGGCAACTGGCAGGAGCCATATGGTTGTTGCTTTATTGCATGCAATGCAATCACCATGTAATTGTTTTACTTTATCACTAAGCGGTAGCGATAGTCGTAGTAACAATAGTTGGTGAGATGACAATGTGCTATGATGGAGATCAAGGTGTCACGCCGGTGACGATGGAGATCATGACGATGCTTCGGTGATGGAGATCATGAGCACAAGATGGTGATGGCCATATCATGTCACATATTTTGATTGCATGTGATGTTTATCTTTTATGCATCTTATTTTGCTTAGTACGGCGGTAGCATTATAAGATGATCCCTTACTAAATTTCAAGGTATAAGTGTTCTCCCTGAGTATGCACCATTGCTACAGTTCGTCGTACCGAGACACCACGTGATGATTGGGTGCGATAAGCTCTACGTTCACATCTAACGGGTGCAAGCCAGTTTTGCACACGCGGAATACTCGGGTTAAACTTGACGAGCCTAGCATATGAAGATATGGCCTCGGAACACTGGAGACCGAAAGGTCGAGCGTGAATCATATGGTAGATATGATCAACATAGTGATGTTCACCATTGAAAACTACTCCATCTCACGTGATGATCGGACATGATTTAGTTGATATGGATCACGTGATCATTTAGATGACTAGAGGGATGTCTATCTAAGTGGGAGTTCTTAAGTAATATGATTAATTGAACTTTAATTTATCATGAACTTAGTCCTGATAGTATTTTGCAAATTATGTTGTAGATCAAAAGCTCGCGTTGTAGCTTCCCTATGTTTTTTATATGTTCCTAGAGAAAACCAAGTCGAAAGATGGTAGTAGCAATGATGCGGACTTGGTCCGTGTCTGAGGTTTATCCTCATTGCTGCACAGAAGAATTATGTCCTTAATGCACCACTAGGTGACAGACCTATTGCAGGAGCAGATGCAGACGTTATGAACATTTGGCTAGCTCAATATGATGACTACTTGATAGTTTAGTGCACCATGCTTTATGGCTTAGAATCAGGACTTCAAAGACGTTTTGAACGTCATGGAGCATATGAGATATTCCAAGAGCTGAAATTGGTATTTTAGACTCATGCTCATGTCAAGAGGTATGAGATCTCTGACAAGTATTTCGCCTAAAAGATGGAGGAGAATTGCTCAGCTAGTGAGCATGTGCTCAGAATGTCCAGGTACTACAATCGCTTGAATCAAGTGGGAGTTAATCTTCCAGATAATATAGTGATTGAAAGAATTCTCTAGTCACCATCCCCAAGCTACTGGAACTTCGTGATGAACTCTAGTATGCAAGGGATGAAGAAAACGATTTCCGAGCTCTTCGTGATTCTGAAATTGACGAAGGTAGAAATCAAGAAAGAGCATCAAGTGTTGATGATTGACAAGATCACTAGTTTCAAGAAAAGGGCAAAGGGAAAGAAAGGGAACTTCAAGTAGGATGGAAAGCAAGTTGTCACTCCCGTGAAGAAGCCCAAAGCTAAACCTAAGCATGAAACTGAGTGCTTCTACTGCAAAGGAAATGGTCACTGGTAGCAGAACTGCCCCAAACATTTGGCGGATAAGAGGGATGGCAAAGTGAACAAAGGTATATTTGATATACAGGTTATTGATGTGTGCCTTGCTAGTATTCATAGTAGCCCCTGGGTATTTGATACTTTTTCGGTTGCTAAGATTAGTAACTCAAAGCAGGAGTTGCAAAATAAACAGAGACTAGTTGAGGGTTAAGTGACGATGTATGTTGGAAGTGCTCCCAGATTGATATTATCATCATCGCACAACCCTATACTTTCGGAATTAGAGTTGAACCTAAATAAATGGTATTTGGTGTTTGTGTTGAGCATGAATATGATTAGTATTGCAATACGGTTATTCATTTAAGATAGAGGATAATTGTTATTCTGTTTACATGAATAAAACCTTCTATGGTCATACACCCAATGTTGATGGTTTACTGAATCTCGATCATAATGATACACATATTCATAATATTGATGCCAAAAGATGCAAAGTTGATAATGATAGTGCAACATATTAGTGGCACTGCCGTTTGGGTCATATCAGTGTAAAGCGCATGAAGAAACTCCATAAAGATGGACTTTTGGAATCACTTGATTGTGAATCATTTGATACTTGCGAACCGTGCCTTATGGGCAAGATGACTAAAACTCCATTCTCTAGAACAATTGAACGAGCTAATGACTTATTGGAAATAATACATACCGATGTATGCGGTCCAATGAGTGTTGATGCTCATGGAGGATATCGTTATTTTCTGACCTTCACAGATGATTTAAGCAGATATGGGTATATCTACTTAATGAAACACAAGTTTGAAACATTTGAAAAGTTCAAAGAATTTCAGAGTGAAGTGGAGAATCATCGTAACAAGCAAATAAAGTTTCTACGATCTGATCGTAGAGCTGAATATTTGAGTTACGAGTTTGGCCTTCATTTAAAACAATGTGGAATAGTTTCACAGCTCATGCCACCTGAAACACCACGGCATAATGGTGTGTCCGAACGTCGTAACCGCACTTTATTATATATGGTGCAACCTATGATGTCTCTTACCAATTTACCACTATCATTTTGGGATTATGCATTAGAGACAATTGCATTCAAATTAAACAGGGCACCATCAAATCTGTTGAGACGATGCCTTATGAACTGTGGTTTGGCAAGAAACCAAAGTTGTCGCTTCTTAAAGTTTGAGGCTACGATGCTTATGTGGAAAAGCTTCAACCTGATAAGCTCAAACTCAAATCGGAGAAATGCGTCTTCATAGGATACCCAAAGGAAACTGTTGGGTACACCTTATATCACAGATTCGTAGCAAGATTGTTGCTAAGAATGGATCCTTTCTAGAGAAGGAGTTTCTCTCAAAAGAAGTGAGTGGGAGGAAAGTAGAACTTGATGAGGTAATTGTACCTTCTCCCGAATTGGAAAGTAGTTCATCACAGAAATCAGTTCCAGTGATTCCTACACCAATTAGTGAGGAAGCTAATGATGATGATCATGAAACTTCAGATCAAATTACTACCAAACCTCGTATGTCAACCAGAGTATGATCCGCACTAGAGTGGTACGGTAATCCTATTATAGAAGTCATGTTACTAGACCATGATGAACCTATGAACTACGAGGAAGCGATGATGAGCCCAAATTCCGCAAAATGGCTTGAGGGCATGAAATCTGAGATGGGATTCATGTATGAGGACAAAGTGTGGACTTTGGTGGACTCGCCCGATGATTGGCAAGCCATTAAGAATAAATGGATCTTCAAGAGGAAGACGGACGATGATAGTAGTGTTACTATCTACAAAGCTCGACTTGTCACAAAAGGTTTTCGACAAGTTCAAGGAGTTGACTATGATGTGACTTTCTCACCCGTAGCGATGCTTAAGTCTGTCCAAATCATGTTAGCAATTGCAACATTTTATGATTATGAAATTTGGCAGATGGATGTCAAAACTGCATTCCTGAATGGATATCTGGAAGAAGAGTTGTATATGATGCAACCAGAAGGCTTTGTCAATCCAAAGGGTGCTAACAAAGTGTGCAAGCTCTAGCGATCCATTTATGGACTGGTGCAAGCCTCTCGGAGTTGGAAAAAAAGCTTTGATAGTGTGATCAAAGCATATGGTTTTATACAGACTTTTGGAGAAGCCTGTATTTAAAAGAAAGTGAGTGGGAGCTCTGTAGCATTTCTAATATTATATGTGGATGACATATTGTTGATTGGAAATGATATAGAATTTCTGGATAGCATAAAGGGATACTTGAATAAGAGTTTTTCAATGAAAGACCTCAGTGAAGCTGCTTACATATTGGGCATCAAGATCTATAGAGATAGATCAAGATGCTTGATAAGTTTTTCAATGAGTAAATACCTTGACAAGTTTTTAAAAGAGTTCAAAATGGATCAGTCAAAGAAGGAGTTCTTGTCTATATTACAAGGTGTAAAGTTGAGTATGACTCAAAGCCCGACCACGACAGAAGATAGAAAGAGAATGAAAGTCATTCCCTATGCCACAGTCATAGGTTCTATAAAGTATGATGTGTTGTGTACCAGACCTATTGTGTACCTTTCCATGAGTTTGGCAAGGGGGTACAATAGTGATTTAAGAGTAGATCACTGCACAATGGTCAAAATTATCCTTAGTGAGGACTAAGGAATGTTTCTTGGTGATGGGGGTGATAAAGAGTTTGTCGTAAAGAGTTATGTCGATGCAAGCTTTTACTCCGATCCAGATGACTCTAAGTCTCAATTTGGATGCATATTGAAAGTGGGAGCAATTAGCTAGAGTAGTGAGGGAGTCCTGGATTAGGGGGTCCTCGGACAGCCGGACTATATGCTTATGCCGGGCTGTTGGACTATGAAGATACAAGATTGAAGACTTCATCCCATGTCCGGGTGGGACTCTCCTTTGCGTGGAAGGCAAGCTTGGCAATTCGGATATGTAGATTTCCTTCTCTATAACCAACTCTATGTAACCCTATCCCCCTCCGGTGTCTATATAAACTAGAGGGTTTAGTCCATAGGACAACAACAATCATAATCATAGGCTAGCTTCTAGGGTTAGCATCTACGATCTCGTGGTAGATCAACTCTTGTAATACTCATATCATCAAGATCAATCAAGCAGGAAGTAGGGTATTACCTCCATAGAGAGGGCCCAAACCTGGGTCAACATCGTGTCCCCCGCCTCCTGTTACCATTAGCCTTAGGCACATAGTTCGGGACTCCCTACCCGAGATCCGCCAGTTTTGACACTGACATTGGTGCTTTCATTGAGAGTTCCACTGTGACGTCGAAAAAAGGTTTGATGGCTCGCCTTGTTATCAAGGACACCATCACCTCCGGGGGAGCCCTGGCCTCAGGCCAAACCCTCCGACTGGGCGGCTTCGTCATGACCGCCCGATCGGCCGCCGTGGCGACGATGACTTCCCGGGTCATCGAAAACAACCTCCACGTCAGCTCGGAATATGCTGAGCAGATGGATCCAATGGAGCTATCGTCCTTAAACGAGCTCCTAGATCGCATCGCCACTTTGGGAGTCGCTACGGATTATGATCGGATTGGGCTTAAACCCGATCAAAGAGAGATTAACTCTCCTCCGATCACCCATCAAATAGTGCTGGTGGAGGAGCAATGCAGCAACTCTTCCTCTATATTGAGGACGAACTATGTTCGGATTCCCGAGCTCACTGAGCTGGATACCCGCTCGCGGGAGGACGGGCCCCAAACTCTGAATCTAGAATCATACAGCGGGCCAGGAAAATTGGGTAACATCCCGGAACTCGAACTCCTAAGTTCGGAAGCTCCTCAGCCTCTGAGTCCCGGATCAGGTCAGGGTTCAGATTTAAATACGCCCACCCACCCAGATACAAGGGATCTTTCCCACATCAGACAACAATCCCAAGAGACAGTACATCAGTTTTGGGCCAGGTTCCTCCTTGTAATGAGCAAGGTTAAGGACTGTCGCAAGGAAGACGCAATCTCATTCTTTTGAAAAAATTGCACGGACAAGGGAATCCTCAATGCCATAAGTCGCTGTGACATATCACACTTCGCTGACTTGGCAGCCATAGTATAGAAGTACTGTGCGATGGAAAGTGCCTGGAAAACCCAAGCAACATTCTGGGATCCTCCGGCTCTCGCTAAACCCCTCGTCCGAACCAAAAGGGTGTACTCTCGAAAGTCACCCGATCCAATCATAAAGAAACCAAAGCCCACTACAGGGCATGGAACCATATTGGAGGGATGGCTCAATAGGCCATGCAAAATTCACACCACGCCGGATACCGAACCAACACATAGCCTTAGAGCATGTTGGATACTTCAGCAGGTGGCCAAGAGCGTCGAGGATATCCTCATCAACAATACCACACAGCATCATCCCGCAGAAAACAACAATACAGTGTTGACAGTCTTTGAGACTTTCGCCTCGGACAACAGGCGCAAGAGAGCACTCCGCGGCCTCGCCGAAGTCTGCCATGTTGGAGCAATAAATCCCTGGAATGACACCGCTATAACCTTCAATGCCAGTGACGAACCTCAATTCCGAACAATCCGTGCACCAGCCGCTTTGGTCCTTAGTCCAATTGTGGATGGCTTCCGGCTTACTAAAGTGCTCATGGACGGCGGCAGCAGATTAAACCTCATCTACAAGGAAACTCTCAACAAAATGGAAATAGACAAGAGCCGCATTGAGCAAAGCAGCACGACCTTCCGAGGCATTATCCCTAGTCGGGAGGCACGATGTGCGGGAAAAATCACACTCAATGTGGTATTCGGCACGCCAGAAAATTATAGGTCCGAAGAGATAACACTCCAAGTGGCCCCGGGTACCATGCCCTTTTAGGGCGGGACGCATTCGCGAGCTTCCAAGCCATACCCCATTATGGATACATGAAGCTCAAGATGCCCGGGCCCAACGGAATCATCACTCTAGCCAGTGACCCAGACATAGCACTCCGTGCCAAAAATAAAACCGCCGCCTTGGCCCTGGAGGCACTATCCGAAGCCCTTGCGGCCGAAGAATTAACCACATTACACTCCATAGTGGATAGGGATGACGTGATACTCGATAAGCGACCCAAATCCTCCTCTTTCAAACCAGCAGACGAGATAGTCAAATTCCAAGTCCACCCAACTGACTCTACAAAAACAGCATCCATCGGGGCAGAGCTGAACCCCACAATTGACGCCGTACTGCGGGCGTTCTTACGCGAGAATTGGGACATCTTCGCCTGGCACCCTTCAGACATGCCAGGGATCCCACGCAGGCTGGCCGAGCATAGTCTCAACATATTGAAAGGATACAAGCTGGTCAAATAGACACTACGGCGCTTTTCAGAGCCTAAACGACAATCTATGGGAGAGGAGCTAGCCAAGCTACTCGAAGCCGGATTCATCAGAGAAATAAAACATCCGGACTGGCTAGCAACCTGGTGATGGTACCAAAGAAGGACAAATCCTGGCGCCTATGCACCGATTTCAAGGACCTCAATAAGGATTGCCCCAAGGATCCCTTCCCTCTCCCCGCATCGATCAAATAATCGACGTTGCTGCAGGACACAGCTCATTGTGCTTCCTCGACGCATACTCTGGATACCATCAAATCAAGATGGCAGAATCCGATCAAGCCGCAACGGCATTCATCACGCCATACGGCCCTTTATGTTTCAACACCATGCCCTTTGGGCTCAAAAACGTTGGTGCTACCTACCAATGCATGATTCAGACATGCCTGGAAAAACAAATCGCCAAAATAGTTGAAGCATACATGGACGACGTGGTCATCAAGACCAGACACAACAAATCTTTAATTGACGACCTGAGGCTCACGTTCGACAACCTCCAAACATATGACATCAAGCTCAATCCGGAAAATTGTGTTTTCAGCGTTCCCGCCGGGAAGCTCCTGGGCTTCATTATTTCCAATAGAGGAATTAAAGCAAACCCGACCAAAACCCGAGCTTTGTCACAGTTGGCTACCCCAACAGACCTTAAGCAAATCCAGAAATTAACTGGATGCGTGGCTGCCTTAAGCCGCTTTATCTCCCGATTGGGAGAAAAGGCGCTACCTCTCTACCGCCTTCTTTGGCGCACCCAACGCTTCGAGTGGACGGATGCGGTCACGGCCGGACTGGAAGAAATAAAGGCCCTCTTGGCCAGCAACCCAATCCTGGCCGCACCAAACGTTGGTGAACCCATGTTGTTATACATAGCTGCAACACATCAAGTTGTAAGGCAGTGCTCGTCGTCGAACGAGAGGAGGACGGACACAAATTCCTGCTTCAAAAGCCAGTACTACGTATCCACTGTCCTCACACCATGCAAATCAAGGTACACACATTATCAAAAGATAGCATACACGGTCTTCATGGCATCTCGGAAACTACGACACTACTTTCAATAGTGTTCAATCACGGTGACCTCCGAAGTACCACTCAATGACATAATAAATAACCGCAATGCAATGGGCCGGATTGCTAAGTGGGCCATCGAGCTCCTCCCATTCGACATTACATATAAACCACGGCAGGCCATTAAATCACAAGTACTGGCTGACTTCGTCACCGAATGGACAGAAGCCAAACTCCCTAAAGAGTATGACGCATACTCCAACTGGATCATGCACTTCGACGGCTCTAAAATGTTGGCTGGTCTGGGAGCGGGTGTTTTTTTGACATCCCCCACTGGAGATACGGTCCAATAGTACTCCAAATACTATACACAGACTCCAACAACACAGCCGAATACGAGGCTTTGTTGCACGGTCTTCGGATGGCGGTCTCTATGGGCATTCAACGCCTAGAAGTGTGTGGGGATTCAAACCTCGCGATATATCAAATAAATGGAGACTTCGACACCAAGGATCCAAAAATGGCAGCTTATCACAATGTCGTTCTTCAAATGTTAGCTCGATTCGAGGGGCTTGAATTTCATCATGTGGTTCGAGAAAACAATCAAGCGGCAGATATCCTCGCCCGCATTGGTGCTAAGCGCGACCCTGTCCCACCTAACATCTTCCTGGAAAGGCTTTTTAAGCCATCTATGGTGTGGCAAGGGGAGACCGGCAATACTAGTCCGAATCCAACCACAACCACAGATTCCGAACATACTGACATAATCGGAGGCTCTGCCACCGAAATAACACCTTCGGCCCATTTAATCATGGCTTTCATCGCCCCATGGAACGAACCCTTCTTAGCCTACCTAAATAGGCAAGAACTCCCCGAGGATCAAAATAAGGCACGCTGCATCGTGCGGTGCTCTAAAGCCTACAAGGTCCACGTGGGGGAGCTTTTATAAAAAAAGTGCTACCGGAGTACTTCAAAGATGCATCTCCGAAGAGGAAGGGTGGCAGTTTTTGGCTGAAATTCATGCTGGACTCGGCGGCCATCACGCCGCGGCTCGGGCCCTTGTAAGCAAGGCCTTCCATACAGGTTTCTACTGGCCGACAGCCTGAGTAGACGCACAGGACCTCGTCCAACATTCCGTCAGTTGCCAGCTCTTCGCCAACCAAAGCCATATGCCGCCCACCGCTCTTCAAACAATCCCCATAACCTGGCCCTTTGCGGTCTGAGGGCTCGATATGGTAGGACCCCTTAAAGGAGGAAGCCATAAGAAAAAATACCTGCTGGTCATGGTGGATAAATTCACAAAATGGGTAGAGGCGAAACCAGTTAAAACAGCCAAATCCGAACCAGTGATAGACTTTATATCAGGGGCCGTGCACCGCTATGGTGTCCCCCACAGCATCATCACTGATAATGGCTCCAATTTTATAGCCGATGAGGTGAAAACTTGGTGCGGCAACATGGGCATCAAGCTCGATTACACCTCCGTCTATCACCCTCAAACAAACAGGCAAGTCGAACGAGAAAACAGTCTTATTATGAGCAGCATCAAACCCAGACTAGTGCGGTCTTTGAAGGAATCAGACACGCACTAGGTAGAGGAGCTTGACTCCGTACTATGGGGGTTGTGGACCACACCAAATCGTACTACCGGATACACACCTTTCTTCATGGTGTACGGCGCAGAGGCGGTATTGCCCTGCGATATTATTCATGACTCACCTCGAGTGCGCATGTACGAAGAGAGAGAAGCCAAGCTTGATCGGCAGGACAGTTTAGATGCCTTGGAGGAGGAGCGTGACGTTGCAAAAGCTCGTTCCGCATTTTATCAGCAACAAGCTCGTAGGTGTCAAAGTAGAGAAGTACGGGCCAAAACTTATAACATTGGCGAACTTGTTCTATGCCTACCGGAGAAGAAAAAGGACAAGCTCAAGCCCAAGTGGGAGGGTCCCTTCATCATTGATAAAGTTCTCATCGGAGGAGCGTACCGCCTGCGTGATGCATCAGATAATCGACTCGAGCCGAACCCATGGAACGCAGCCAGACTCCGAAGATTCTACGCCTAGCGCCGAACTCTTTTTTCGTCTCCTTCCCTCCGCCTTTTTATTTCACTTTCTAGTTATTTCCTCTTTCTTTCTTTTTACAGCTCTAAAGCTTTAGTGTAACTCGACTACACACTTGTGATGCGCTAATCTTTAAAAATGTGCATTCATTATACCTAGGGGCTTCTTATACAGAAGCATAATATAATTATCTTCCGGGCTTCACGCCCACTACATATGTGTCCCTTTTCCATATGTACCTTTTCTTCACCATTATATGCATCGATATGACTTAAGTTTTGGCCAAGCTGGGTTACCTGGCTCCTATGTTTATGCCCTACGTTCCCATTAGTTTGGCTAGGGCATAAAGGGAGCACCTCTATGATTGTTACTACCGAGTAAGCCGAATGTGTACCTCAGACTGGGTGAAGCCGAAAGCTAGCGTTCTTAAGAAAATATTCGATCGATGAACTAAAGATATTTTTTACCTATTACATTATAAGCCCCCAGATGTTTTATATGATGCGCTTTTGCTTGCAGTTCAGACATGCACATTGATGCATGCATACCCAGGGAAAGGAACCCTTAACGGAACTATTCTCTCTGGAAGATGTTTCTTACTATCCATGTAATATAACATAGCTAGTTGGGTACTTGTCTGTTCAAGCAATTATGACCCTAGGCCTGGTTTCCACGCGTACCCCAGTTTACATAACTGAGCGGGTATTCGGAAACACTCCGGACTGTCGGGTTCGGAGATTGAAGCGAAAAGGTCCGCCATGACAAATGATTTACAATCCGGCTAGGGGAAAATATGGCAATTGAAGTACATAGTCACTTAGACTCACCTACTTCTTCTTGTATGCCATCCAATAGGCTGTCTACCCTACAATCCTGTTGGGAATACTTTGTGGCTAATTCTACCTGGTCATATACCAGACTAATGGGAATCTCTTTCCCATCTGACCCTACAGGTCCGACCAGGGCCATGTGATTCGGGTCGACCTTGGTGTATCGTTTTTTTTACCATGGCCCACGCTTCGCTCGCACCTTGTCGGCAGGCCGATATCTTCCACAATTGGAAGTGTCGCCGCGCTCCTTTGAGCAGTTGTACAAGCTCCCCCATACTTCCTGGCAGGGAGGCGGTTGGCCACAAGGCCCTGGCAACACCCTGCATCACTTGCCGAACTTGATCATGTAGTTGCGAAAGCTCTGGCAGATGATCGCCTGAAGATCCGGGCATCTCCTCTTCAGGACGACCAGTCAGTATACCTACAGACATAACTCTGTTAGCCTGTTTCTTCGCCAAACTATATAAAGATTCGTTTGAGCACATACTAAAAATGCCGCGTTGAAGCCTCTTGTTCTCCTTCATGAAGTCCGCAAGTTGGGCCCGAACATCTTTCAATTCCACGCCCAGCCGGGTATTGGCATCTTGGAGATCGTTTTTCTCTCGCCTGACCCGTGTAAGTACACGCTCGCCAGCTTCTAGTTGTCGTTGAGCTCGTTGTTCATCCTCTTGTAGGACCTCCGGATTCACTCCGAGATTGCCTGCGGAATCTATTGTTAGATCCGTAAACAAGCTGAACACCACCTGGTACACGTACTTACGTTTTTCTCGATAGAGAGGAATATTACCAGATGAGGCCTTCTTGGATTCCTCTATTTCAGCAGCGGCAGCCCTTAGCTAGGCTTGACACTTATCTAGCTCTTGAGACAAAAGGATATTCTTCTCTGAGAGAACCTATTCATACAATGATCCTTAAATCAGTTGTACCAACTGTTTCAAGTCTCAGGGGCTACTGATATACATATATGTCATCTGTTGCTTGCCCGTATATCTTTTAAATACTGGTTTGTGGCTCTAGCAAGCCCATCTTGAGCAGCTCGGATGTACGCGTCTCCCGAATTAAAGGCATTGAACGCCTCTTCGGAGAAATTAGGGTCGCGGAGTTCGGCCCGCCGACCCGATGATTCATAGCGCTCTCCACTTCGGAGTTTGTAGCGGACATTCTATCCGCATCCTCTGTAGGAGGACCATCCGGTGTTGTCCCCATGTTAGCCTCCACCCATGAGGTCGGTTCTGGAGTCCGGCTGGTAGAGGCATGGTGGGAAGGATCTCCGGACACAGTCTGGCGAATACTCTTTCTGCCAGGACAGAGTAGACATTGTTATATTTTAAAAGATGACAATCACGGAGCATCTTTTAAAACATACCTCTTCGATGGCGGCTCGGTCCTGATCGCTTTCCTTTTAAGCCTACCCGGCTTGGGCGCCCCTCGTTGGTGAGTCACCGTGGGTTCGGCATGGCGCACTGGTGGCTTTCCCTTTATAGCATAATATATGTGCAGTGGGTAAGGTGGAAAGGGGGAATCCTTTTTCGAAAGGTAAGTCTCCTGTTTACTTACACATGGTGCCGGGAGGAGACCGGTGTAATCAGCAACAATGGCCACCAAGGTGCCGTCACGACTCGCCTGGTAAAACACCCTACCATCAAACTCCACAAATATGTTTGGATCTTCTTCGAGTCCGGGGTCGAGGGCCCGGTTGGGGTCCTCTGGCTGTGGAGGTGGGCTGTGGACCTCCCTCACGGCTTTCCGCAGTTCCTGTTATGGACTAGTGAGGTAAATATTTGTGATGAAAGATTGCGAAATGAATAGAGTTGAGTGAAAGATGGTAACTCACCCAGCTGGGGGGTTGTACATGGAAAATCCATCCCGTGGCTTAATGCGGACGAACTCCTCTTCTTCCCCTTTGTATAGATCGGGCAGTATTTTCGCTAGAGCAGTGGCGGAGTCCGGGCCTTTTTGGCCACAGCGGGTGGCATCATCTTCTCCGTTGAAGTGCCACATGGGACACCCCCGATACTGGAGTGGTTGCACCCCCTGCATTATGCATATAGACATAACTTCGGTTATTGTCAATCTGAATTGGGCAAGCATTTTTATCCTGCCCATCAATTGAGGGACCTCTCTGCTATCTTCCTCATGGGGGCTCCGAGGACGCCAGCTATGGCATTTCTTCAATGGAACATTTGTAAACTATGGAAGGCCCATTCGGATAGGGTTAGGAAGGGATACGTCCTCTATATAAAACCACTCGGAAGGCCAGTCTTGGGATGTCTTCTTTTGGGTGCCGGATAGGTATCCGGTCCCAGCGATGCGCCATATTTCGGCTCCGCCCACTTGGAATATTGATCCCTCCTGATTGCGGGGGACGAGGCAGAACAACCTCTTCCATAGCTCGAAATGAGCTTCGCAACCCAGAAATAACTCACAAAGGGTGACATAGCCTGCGATGTGCAGGATGGAGGCGGGGGTAAAATTGTGCAGCTGGAGGCCGTAGTACTCCAGCAGCCCGCGGAGGAATGGATGGATTGGAAATCCGATGCCCCTCAGCAAGTAAGGGACAAGGCACACTTGCTCCCCTGGATGGGTTGGGATAACTCTCCGCTTGCTCCCCGCCGTTATAGGTGGCTAATCCGGCTCGGACGGGGACAAGATATGCAAGTGGAAGAAACCCCTAGATCTGCAACTCCACCAATCGACTGTGGGGTACGGTACACTTCTCCCAATCACCTGGCTTGGCGCTAGGAGGGCGATAGGAGGAGCTGCGGTGGCCGGCCATGATGGGATGGTTTTTACGGGCGCGCTCTGATTAATCCTCGCTTGGGGAAGATGGTGCGATTTGGATATGAGGATCTCTGTCTCTTTAATAGACGATTTATTTACATGGTCAGGGTGGAAAGTGTAAAAATGCTCCGGCTTCTCGCATTCACTCGACACGTGGAGACTAACATTATTAAGGTACAGAAGCCGATGAGTGCAACATTAAACGGGAAGTCGGACACTGCTCGTCACAACAGGTACTCTGGAGAATTCGGAGAAGGAACCCGCCTTGCAATGTCGAAGACAACTTGCATGTCGGACTCGTCGTCATTGAAGCCTGGTTCGTAGGCTACTGAGGGGGTCCTGGATTAGGGGGTCCTCGAACAGCCGGACTATATGCTTATGTCGGACTGTTGGACTATGAAGATACAAGATTGAAGACTTCGTCCCGTGTCTGGGTGGGACTCTCCTTTGCGTGGAAGGCAAGCTTGGCGATTCGGATATGTAGATTTCCTTCTGTGTAACCGACTCTGTGTAACCCTAGCCCCCTCCGGTGTCTATATAAACCGGGGGGTTTAGTCCGTAGGACAACAACAATCATAATCATAGGCTAGCTTCTAGGGTTAGCTCTACGATCTCGTGGTAGATCAACTCTTGTAATACTCATATCATCAAGATCAATCAAGCAGGAAGTAGGGTATTACCTCCATAGAGAGGGCCCGAACCTGGGTAAACATCATGTCCCCCGCTTCCTGTTACCATTAGACTTAGACGCACAGTTCGGGACCCCCTACCCGAGATCCATCGATTTTGACACTGACAAGTAGCTCTATGTAGAGCATTGTAGACATAGAATATTTGAAAAATACATACGGCTCTGAATGTGACAGGCCTGTTGACTAAACTTATCTCATAAGAAAAACATGATCACACCTTAGTACTCTTTGGGTGTTAATCACATAGCAATGTGAACTAGATTATTGACTCTAGTAAACCCTTTGGTTGTTGGTCACATGGCGATGTGAACTATGGGTGTTAATCACATACAGATGTGAACTATTAATGGTAAATCACATGGTGATGTGAACTAGATTATTGACTCTAGTGCAAGTGGGAGATTGAAGGAAATATGCCCTAGAGGCAATAATAAATTTGTTATTTATATTTCCTTATATCATGATAAATTTTTATTATTCGTGTGAGAATTGTATTAACCGGAAACTTAGTACATGTGTGAATACATAGACAAAACATAGTGTCCCTAGTATGCCTCTACTTGACTAGCTCGTTAATCAAATATGGTTATGTTTCCTAACCATAGACATGTGTTGTCATTTGATGAACGGGATCACGTCATTAGGAGAATGATGTGATGGACAAGATCCATCCGTTAGCTTAGCATTATGATCGTTACAGTTTCATTGCTACTGCTTTCTTCATGACTTATACACGTTCCTCAGACTATAAGATTATGCAACTCCCGAGTACCGGAGAAACACCTTGTGTGCTATCAAACGTCACAATGTAACTGGGTGATTATAAATATGCTCTACAGGTGTCTCCGAAGGTGTTTGTTGGGTTGGCATAGATGAAGATTAGGATTTGTCACTCCGTGTATCGGAGAGGTATCTCTGGGCCCTCTCGGTAATGCTCATCACTATAAGCCTTGCAAGCAATGTGACTAATGAGTTAGTTGCGGGATGAAGCATTACAGAACGAGTAAAGAGACTTGCCTGTAACTAGATTGAACTAGGTATGATGATACCGATGATTGAATCTCGGGCAAGTAACATACCATGACAAAGGGAACAACATATGTTGTTATGCGGTTTGACCAATAAAGATCTTCGTAGAATATGTAGGAGTCAATATGAGCATCTAGGTTCCGCTATTGGTTATTGACCATAGATGTGTCTCGGTCATGTCTACATAGTTCTCGAACTCGTAGGGTCCGCACGCTTAACGTTCGATGACAATTTGTATTATGAGTTATGTGTTTTGATGATCGAAGTTTGTTCGGAGTCCCAGATGAGATCATGGACATGACGAGGAGTCTCGAAATGGTCTAGACATAAAGATTCATATATTGGAAGGCTACATTTGGACACTGGATGGTTCAGGTCGTTTCGGATAAGTTCCGGAGTACCGGGGGTTACCAGAACCCTCCCCGAGAAGTTATTGGGCTTCATGGGCCTAGTGGTGGAAGAGAGGAGGCAGGCCAAGGAGTGGCACCCCCCTAGCCCAAACCGATTGTACTAGGGTTGGGGGGCGGGCCCCTTTCCTTCTCTCCTCCTCCTCCTTCCCTCCTTCTCCTACTAGGAATAGGAAAGAGGAGGGGAATTTTACTTAGGCTTGGGAGTCCTAGTAGGATTCCCCACACCTGGTGCGCCCCCTTGGGCCGGCCACCTCTTCCCTCCCCTCCTTCATATATTGGCCAGAGGCACCCCATAGACACACAAGTTTCTCTTAACCATGTGAGGTGCCCCCCTCCACAGTTACACACCTTGATCACACCATCGTAGTTCTTAGGCGAAGCCCTGCGCCGGTAACTTCATCATCACCATCGCCATGCCGTCGTGCTGACGGAACTCACCCTCGTCCTCAACTGTATCAAGAGCACGAGGGACGTCATCGAGCTAAACATGTGCTGAACGCGGAGGTGTCGTACATTCGGTACTTGATCGGTTGGATCACGAAGAAGTTCGACTACATCAACCGCGTTATTGAAACGCTTCCGCTTTTGGTCTACGAGGGTACATGGACACACTCTTCCCTCGCATTGCTATGCATCACCTAGATAGATCTTGCATGATCGTAGGATTTTTTTTTGAAATTACCGCGTTCCCCAACACAATTGTCATCTGTATCCTTGCTCCCATGATCTCGGAGTTAGACCACGAGAGTGGTTAATCTCCGGTAAAGCTCACGAGGTTCTTCATCTTCATTCATAGCAAACTCATCGGCTTTATTTTGTACCACTTCAAAGTTGGAGCATTGAATGCTAGCACTTCCCTTGTAAATGGAAACAACATGTTGCCATGCTTCCTTGGCCATGGTGAAAGGTCGGAGGTGTGCAATATCTTCGGGAGGGATTGCTTCTTGGAGAATGAAAAGAGCGAAGTCGTTGAATTAATGATCCGCGGCTTCTCTAGGACTGAAGTTGCTTGGGTCGTGCGGGTCGAAACCTTACTCAATAATTCTCCAAAGATTAGTAGAACTATGATTTAAATGACGTTTAAAGCGATACACCCAAGAAGCAAAATCCTCATTTTCACAAGCATAGGAGGAGGACCAACATGATTCATATGAGTGGAGGGAACCGGTCCTCCCACTTTTACAAGTAAGTGGAGGTTCAACATGGGCAAAGATGCCACTCCCACTTTTACCACTAGGCATATGAACATGCTCGTTACTAGCTTCCCCCTTTTTGGAGTTAGCATCCGTCACCTTGTTAGCGGGATTAACCACTTACAAGGGTTCGGTGGATAATTTAAGTCCATCAAGAAACTCCTTAAACATGCCTTTAACCTCGGCCATCATGGAGGTTTTCAATGTGTCCATAGCCACATTGAACTCCCCACGAGAGACCGAGGATCCCGCATCGGCCGCGGATCAAACATGGCACTCTCTGGATTTGGGTGCAGGTAATGGTTGCCCAAACCCGTACATGTCTCATTCTTTTTTGCCCATACCCGTACCCATACCTGCACCTCGGGTTTCAAACTGTTCCCATACATGTACCCGGTCGGGTGCGGGCAACACCCGTGGGTAAAAAATACCCATCTCGATGACCTTTCCAAATTCACACTTCATCATGTATTTTTCAACATTTACACATATATACCCAACATTTTAGCATGTATTCTTCAACATTTCAGTACATATATACCACATTTTAGCATTTTAGCACATATAGATGATGATTTGTTGCATGATGTAATAAAAAGAATGATATTGATTTTCATAAATGGATAGCAATAAGCATGAAATAGATCGCACTAAACAATGTCGAATTATATACATGGATGAGTAGCCTGTACGTGAACTTTTAAAGAAATATTCTCACCTATTCTTTAGTGAATGACACATGGAGCCTACTGCAAGAAATTAATATGTGGGTATGCGGGTACGCGGGTGCGCGAGTTTGGGTTTTGCATTCCCATACCCCTACCCGCTTTACATGATGGGTACAACTTTTTCCCCATTTATAAACCCATGGGTATTTATTTGTCCCAAACCCTTACCCTAATAGGGTTTTTACCCGCCGGGTTTGTGGGTTTCGGGTACCCATTGCCATGTTGAGCCGCGAACAAAGTGGGATTCGCACAGGGGTGACCCTCCACTTTGTCTGTGGTGTCAACCATACTCTTCGACGGCAAAGTCCTTAATAAAGACACGAGGTCCTGACACCAATTGAAAGGATCGATATGGTTGACTAGGGGGGTAAATAGGCAATTAACAATTTTTAGCTTTTATTGACCAAATTAAACTTAGCATCAAAGTAGGTTATCTAAATGTGCAACTAGGTGAACAACCTATATGATGCAACAACAACAACAAGCACACAAGCAAGCAAAGGATACACCACAATATAAGCTTGCACAAGTAAAGGTGAGAGATAACCAAGAGTGGAGTCAGTGGAGACGAGGATGTGTTATCGAAGTTCCTTCCCTTTGAGAGGAAGTACATCTCCGTTGGAGAGGTGTGGAGGCACAATGCTCCCCAAGAAGCCACTAGGGCCACCGTATTCTCCTCACGGCCTCACACAATGCGAGATGTTGTGATTCCACTATTGGTGCCCTTGAAGGAAGCGGCCGAACCTTTACAAACAAGGTTGGGGCTATCTCCACAACTTAATTGGAGGCTCCTAATGACACCATGAAGCTTCACCACGATGGAATATGGCTCCAAGGTCACCTCAACCGTCTAGGGTGCTCAAACACCCAAGAGTAATAAGATCCGCAAGGGATTAGTGGGGGGAATCAAATTTCTCTTGGTGAAAGTGTAGATCGAGGCCTTCTCAACCAATCCCTAGAGAATCAACAAGTTTGATTGGCTAGGAAGAGAGATCAGGCAAAAATGGAGCTTTGAGCAACAATGGAGGGGTAGCCCCGAAACGTTTTTCTAGGGTTTCGAGTGGCAGGGAGGCGCATGAGGCGATCTCGAGGGTGCATGACTAGGGTTTTGTGATCGTCGGCTCATCTACTCTCCGATCGCCGGATCTCGGCAGTCGGACTGCTCAGGGTGATCAAGGGGGAACCTGGCGTCCTTCCCATCCTTGGCGGCGCTGCAGGCAAGGGGATCTGGGGAGGCTGGCGAACTAATGACTGAGTCAAGCGCCATGGGAGGAGAGAGGGGCAAGACGAAGGAGGCTGAGACGGTGGAGCAGATGATGGATCGACTGGATCTAACGGAGAAGGAGAAGACGAAGCTTGTCATTGATGAGGAGGAGGAAGAGAGAGTGGAAGAACCTTATGCACTCATAGGGAAGGTTTTGTATCGGAAGTCCTTTCACGTGAACACCATTAAGGAGGCCCTGCACCCTACGTGGGGCAATCCGAGGGGACTGAACTCTGGCCAAAGGGAGAGAATGTTTTTCTTGCTAGTTTTGCCATCAAGAGGGATTGCGTCGGATCTTTGAGGGAGGTCCATGGATGGTGGGGAAGCACTGTCTGGTTGTGGAGAGGTTCAACATCAGATCGCGCCCTTCAGAGCTAAAGTTCGACAAGATCAAAATCTAGGCACGGGTGATCAACCTCCCTTTTAACCTATTATGCCCGCCATGGCCAAAACGCATAGCAAGCATGGTGGGAGATGTGGTTGCGCTAGATGCGGATGGCAGGGGTTTGCTTTTGGGGATTGCCTCAGATTCAGGGCTTGGATCAAGGTAGATGAACCTTTGATGCGTTGGGTGCAATTGGAGAAGTCAAAAACAAAAGATTCTGAATTCTTTAATATCCAATATGAAAATACCCTACTTTTGCTTCTCGTGTGGGCTGTTGGGACATGCTGAATTGATGTTCCCTACACCTGCTGGTAGAGATGAGCATGGTAGGACGCCGTACCAGGAGGCTCTCAGATTCTCAGCTAGTAAAAACAGGAGTTGGGGCAGACAACCAACTTACAAGCAGGAGGTCGCCCGTGATATGGGAAGATAGCAGGAGATAGGTGGAGGAGATGAAGATGTGGAGCCTGGTTTGGAAGTAAACTCGCTTGAGAAACCTCCCAATGGCAGAGTTAAAAACACGATCTATCAATTTAATGCAAGGGGGAGAGGTGTTAATGGCAGAGGAGGTAGGATAGGTCGAGGGGCAAATTCTGTTTATCGCAAGGTCGACATGAACAACTCAACTGCGAGGGGGGTGGCAATGGCCCTATGTTACTACAATATAGTGAGACGATCATGAGGAAGAGGCGAAATGAGGAGGATGAATCGTCCGGGTCACGAGAGGACAACAGAGACTCGAAGAAGAAGAAGGCAGAGGAAGAAGAAGCAAGGAACGTCGTGGAGGCTGGGTACCAGCCCCGCGGGGAGCAATGAATTGTATATCGTGGAACTGTCGCGGGCTTGGGAACCCGGAGACAGTTCGTGAACTTCACGACTTAGTGAAGAGAGAAGTTCCCGCCCTAGTCTTTGTTTCGGAGACGAACATTGAGGGAAGAAGGGTTAGTGATCTTACTACCCGACTTGGTTTTGAGGGTTGCTATCCTGTTAGTAGTGAAGGCCTTAGTGGCGGACTAGCTTTGTTTTGGTCAAGAGAAGTAGAAGTAACTTTGAATAATTTCTCAAACCAGCATATTGATGTATCGGTTAATTAAGAACATACGAGGTGATAATAAAAAGTGGCGGTTTACAGGTTTCTATGCGAAAGCTAGACGAAGTGAACATGTAGAAAGAGGGAACTTATTGAGATGGTTGAAAGCTCAAAGTGATGCTACGTGGCTATGTGGAGGTGATTTTAATGAAATTCTTGATAACTCGGAGTACTTTGGAGCTCATGATCGCCCGGAGTGGCAGATGGAGGGTTTTAGGCAATGTGTGGATGACTGTGAACTACACGATTTGGGTTTCCAGGGTGTACCTTTCACTTGGGATAATATGAAACATGGTGATTCAAACGTAAAAGTTCGGTTTGATAGGTTCTTAGTGAACCCGACGATGATGTCAATGTATCCAACTTCCTTCATGAGACACTCTCCAACGCCAAAATCTGACCACTGCATGCTAGTGGTGAAGATGAAGGGAGTAGCATTGGAGGAAGAAAGGTTCCAGTGCAGGTTCATGTATGAGGAGGCTTGGCAGCTGGAAGAATCATATGATGCCGCTGTGTTACATGGCTGGCGCAAGGGGGCGGGAATGCAAGGATTGCAGGGCATAGAACATGCCCTTTCGGAAAGTAGTACGAGAAGGAAAGATCCAACTCGTTGTTTCGGGGGCCGACCAAGAAAGAAAAAGACCTAGCCCGCCAGCTCTCACAGCTCCTTCACAAGGAGGAGATCTTGGCGCGGCAGGGGTCGAGGGCAGACTGGCTTAAGGCAGGTGATCGTAACACGGGCTTCTTCCAGGCTCGTATGGCGACACACAAGAGCATAAACCGGATTCGTAGCCTCCAAACTGCGGATGGGGAGATTTGTGAGACAAAAGAAGAGATTCATGCCGAGGTGCAGTAGTTTTATACTGGCTTGTACACGACGCAAGAGTATACGGATGTGGAGGCAGTACTTCACCATGTACCACATAAAATAACAGAACCAATGAATGAACGACTGATTAGGCCATTCAGAGAAGAAGAAGTGAAGGCTGCGCTCTTTACTATGGGGCCGACAAAGGCGCCCAGATGTGATGGTTTCCATGCTGGATTCTATCAACGCCACTGGGAGTTAATAGGGCTAGATGTTACAACGGCGGTCCTCAGTTTCTTGAATGGAGGACACATGCCAGCTTCAGTGAATAGCACGGTGATTGTGCTTATACCAAAGGTAAAAAAATCCACAAAATAGTACATGGTATATGCTGATCTCCTTGTGCAATGTTATATACAAAATCTATTCTAAAGTGCTTGCTAATCGCTTGAGGGAGATTCTTGATGAGATTATTGCAGAGGAACAGAGTGCTTTTGTCCTGGGACGGTTGATCACTGACAATGTCCTAGTGGCGTATGAGTGCATACACTCGATGAGAAGGAAGAGAGGAAAACAAGGTTGGTGTGCGGTGAAGATCGATATGATCAAGGCGTATGACCGAGTAGAATGGGAGTATCTGGAAGGGATAATGCGTCAACTTGGGTTTCATGAGCGGTGGATTACCCTTTTCATGGCATGTGTGACAACAGTGAGTTTCCAAGTGAAAGTCAACGGAGAATTGCTGCCGCTGTTCTCACCGTTGAGAGGTTTTTGTCAGGGGGACCCGATCTCACCGTATTTGTTCTTACTGTGTGGAGAGGGCTTCTCATGTATACTGCAAAACTATGATGGAGGTTGGATTGATAGGGAGATCAGAGTTGGCAATACTGCCCCATGGATTTCCCATCTGTTATTTGCAGATGAGTGCTTAGTTTTCATGAAAGCTGACAAGGCTGAATGATATTCTGCACCACTACAACATAGGTCCGTACAGACTACAAACAAGCTGAAAATCTTTGTGTTCTTTAGCCCTAATAGTGGCGCCTCGGTTAAGATGGGAGTCAAGGCAACCTTACAAATCCAAAGAGAAGTGATGTTCGAAAAGTACCTTGGGCTCCCAACAGCAGCGAGAAAAATTTCAGAGCAAAGTTTTGAACATATTAATGAATGATCCAGGGCAAGGGTGCAAGGATGGTGCGAACGAAAAATGTCATGTGCAACAAGAGAAGTTCTTTTGAAGTCAATGGTCCAAGCTCTACCGGCCTACTCTATGAGTTATTTCATACTCACAAACGTTTGTGCAAGAAATTGACGACAAATATGTCACAATATTGGTGGGTCGGGTCACTTGACAAAAAAGGAATGCATTGGCAATCTTGGGATAAGATGTGCATTGCAAAGTCACAAGGAGGAATGGGATTCCGAGACCTGGAAACTTTCAACGATGCATTGTTAGCAAAGCAAGCATGGAGGTTACTTGAGAATCCAAATATCTTGTGTGCACGCGTGCTTAAATCATGGTATTTTCCTAATGAGGATATTCTCATGGCGGGCTGTCCAGCTAGTGCCTCCAAGACATGGAAAGCAATTATCAAAGGGAGAGATATGTTGAGGAGGGGACTCATCCGGAGAATTGGTAATGGAGAGACCATCGAAGTGTGGCATGATCAATGGATAGATGGCACAATATCAATGAAACCGATGGGAGCTCTCGAGCAAAACTCAGTACAGTTAGTGTCGGACCTGATTGACCTGGCTACAAATCAATGGGATACGGAGCAAGTACGGAGTATTTTCTACGCCCTCGAGCGGCAGCTATTCTTGCCATGGCAAGCCGCGGGTGGGAGAGGCGGATGTGTGGGCATGGGCAAGGAAAAGTTCGGCCTTTTCACGGCCAGGTCGGTGTACAGGCATGAGATGCAAACTAAACTACAGGTGACTAAGACTGTTGGTTCATCATCTGGTGATTCAGCCATGTGGAAGGCATTGTGGAAGATCAATGTGCTCCCAAAGATCCGGGTGTTTTGGTGGTGAGTTCTAAAGAATTTCTTTCCATCCTATGGTGAGCTTCAAAGGCATGACAATGAAACGTTGTTTCATTCGTTGATGGAATCTGAACATGCAAGACGTTTTTGGGAGGCAGCAGAACGTTTCTTTGGTATTGACATACCAAGATACACCCACTGTCATGGGCTCGAGATCTGTTAGATCAATGTTTATACAAGAAGGAAGTGGCGGCTATTATGATTACCGTGATGTGGGCTGTGTGGCACTCTAGGAACAACTATACTCATGCTGACACGGTGTACCAGCCGATCAAATCAATGGTGATCATTGAAGAGATTATCAGGGCACTTGAGATCCCTGAGAGGAAGAAGGCCCAAGCTACTGCCCACCCGAGGTGGTTGCCACCGGAGGAGGGGTGGATAAAGATCAATACCGATGGTGCTACGGATATGGGTCTAATTCGTGGAGGAGCGGGCTTCATTGCTCGAGATCATCATGGAGCTTTCGTTAGAGTGGGAGGGACAAGATATGATGGGGTTATTGACCCGTTATCCATTGAGCTACTTGCATCCAGAGACACAATCCTAATGGCACATGACATGGGCTTTCAGCAAGTGGTGTTGGAGACGGACTGTCAAGAGATCCAGCGGCTCTGGGAGTTACCTCAGAGGTCGGCGTGTTTTCACCTCATCATGGAGATGAAGGATCTGTCTACTTTATTCCAGGGATTTGAGCTACGGTTTGCAGGTCGCCAGACTAACATGGCGGCACACCGTCTAGCTAGGCAATCGTTAAAACTTTCTGTTTTTATGCAGCTATATCATACACCCTGGGTGGCTGACTGATTGTTTGCAGTCAGACATGCTGGCGCCTAATGAATAAAGAGCCAGAGGGCATTTAGCTTCAAAAAAAGAAAAAAAGCAACAATGGAGCTTGGGGAGGGAAGAGGTAGTCAACTTGGGGAAGAAGACCACCTTTATATAGTGGGGGAAAAGATCCAACCGCTACCCACTTCATCAGCCCGCGACCTACGGTACTACCGCACAGACTCGCGGCACTACCGCAAGGCCTTGTGGTACTACCGCTCGATGGTGCGATACTACCGCTCCCGCGGCAGAGACCAGACAAGGTCCTGTTGCGTTAAACTAACGAGCGGTAGAACTGTCGGAGCGATACTACTGCGTCCTTGCGGTACTACCGCAATGCAGGGTTCGACTAGGCTGGGAAGGCACGAACTAATAAAATTACATTCGTGGCTACTTCCGCTGAGTTTCGGTCTGTGCAAAAATCCGGCATGGTACTACCGCACGCTGGGAGCGGTACTACCGCGTAGGGGGCAGATGTAAAAAAATTACTTCCGCACCTACTACCGTGCACGTCAATGTTTTGGGCTAGAGGCCACGGTACTAACGCTCCTGAGGAGCGGTACTACCGAATAGCATGGTACTACCGCTTCCCTGGCCGGTACTACCGTGGGCCACTGCGGTACTAATGCTCCCTTGAGCAGTACTACCGCATGCCACAACACCACAACACTTGGAGGCCTTCATTTTGTAAAGACACGGATAAACAATCAGTGCTCCAAAGAAGCAAAGGAAAGGTGGTGCAAAGGAACAGATGTGTACGTGTTGATTCCACCCTAACCTTTCCGAAGCGACCCCCTCTTAATAGTACGTCTTTCCTACGACTCAAATCCACCGAAAAGAAGCCTAGAGAAACACCGTCTTCACTAGGCTCCGAGGGGCACCGAATCGTCTTGTGCCTAGACATGAGGCATCTGAAATGCTCAATGCACATGATTAGTCCGCAAATGCATTGTCATCAATCACCAAAACCACATAGGTATAAATATGCCCTTACACTTGTTCCAATCGGTCCTAACGTTCATATTTTTGAACTGATCGGTGCCATCGAGTTTACATATTGGCGCCACCGAGATGAGTCAAAAGTGTGTAATGGTTGGATTTTGTGTGGAGGCCATATATACCCCTCCACCCCCTCTTCATTCATGAAGAGAGCCATCAGAATGTGCCTACACTTCCATCATTCATTTTCTGAGAGAGAACCACCTACTCATGTGTTGAGATCAAGAGATTCCATTCCAACCATTTGAACCTTAATTTCTAGCCTTCCCCAAGTTGCTTTCCAGTCAAACCCTTCTTCCACCATAGCCAACTCTGTGTGTGAGAGAGAGTTGAGTGTTAGGGAGACTATCATTTGAAGCACAAGAGCAAGGAGTTCATTATCAACACACCGGCTATTACCTTTTGAAGAGTGGTGTCTCCTAGATTGATTAGGTGTCGCTTGGGAGCCTACGACATGTTGTGGAGTTGAACCAAGAAGTTTGTACGGGCAAGGAGATCGCCTACTCCATGAAGATCTATCCGAGTGAGGCAAGTCCTTCGTGGGTGATGGCCATGATGGGATAGACGAGGTTGCTTCTTTGTGGACCCTTCGTGGGTGGAGCCCTCCATGGACTCGCACATCCGTTACCCTTCGTGGGTTGAAGTCTCCATCAACCTGGACGTACGATAGCACCACCTATCGAAACCACGACAAAAACATCCCGTGTCTCCAATTGTGTTTGATTTCTCCAAACTCTTCCCTTTACCTTCATATGCAACGTTTTACTTTCCGATGCTATACTCTCAGAATTGCATGTGTAGGTTGATTGCTTGACTTGTGCTAATAGCTAAAATCTGCCCACAACTAAAATTGGGAAAATGATAGATTTTTATTTGGTCAAGTAGTCTAATCACCCCCCCCCCCCTCTAGATATACTTTCAATCCTACAGTATGCCGCCGCCACTGTCGGTCACCATGCTGCAGGAAGGGCATCACCTGGAAAGGATGGGGCAGTCATGACTTGCCTCTTCCTAGGAGCAAGGCCATGTCGGAGGGCCAAGAAGAGCGCAGGCATGGGCGGCGGTGCTCCAGTGGCAGAGGCATCCGAGGGCACCGGCGGGCCGATTGCCATGGACACGCGATAGAGGACGTCGGTGGAGGAGGTGATAGACAAAAGAAAAAAGGTTTCACGCAAAGGCGTGGTGACTGCTCCCGTCCGCCAAAATCTTGTGACTCTCGTCAACCAAGTTTTGGAGGAATATTCGTTGGTATCTGGCTATCCTTATCCTTCCTGGCTGGTAAACCAAATGAGTGACATCCCTTGAAAAATTGACTATCCATGTCCCTATGGTGGATAGCCTCTAAACCAAATGCCACACAATAGGGAGACTAAGATACACAAGATGGAAAGTATTAGATTTAATGTTAACTGGCTTGGTCAATCGTCAGAGGCTCATAGAAGTAATAAAAAATTCTACCGTACCACCCAAGAATAGTATGCAAGGTGGGGGTCACGATTGTACCACTTGATGATTGGGTTGATGTACTGGAAGCAACTATAGTCAATGTCGTACAAGATGGTGCCTCCAATCCAAGCATGTCGCACCGGTCGTGCCTCCAAGGTATCCACACGTACAGGAACATAAATCCAGCAACGTGGGGCAGTGCTAACAGCCCTGCGCAGCATGAGGAAATAAAAGGACGTTGGAGAGGTGGATGCAAAGGGGCGCTGCTAGATTGGATGATGCGGCCAACCCCTTGCTTCCTTTATATAGCGGCAACCCCCCTTTAGGGTTTGGTGTGATCATTCCCACGTTTCCCACTAATGGGCCCTAGGCCTATACGACTGAGGAGGGGGCATGTCGTATGTGATCCCTTTGCCTCGCAATATACGTCGAGCTCAAGGCGAGGTTATCATCCTTGTTTCCAGGTCAACCCCCTTCTCTTTGTCATGCATAGCACTCCACAAAATATGATTAACACCTTAATCATAAGCATGCCCATGCGTTTTCAAAAACTGAACACTTAGAGGGCCTAAGAAACGCCACCCCCATCACCGGAGGGGCAAATCCCATCTTGATCAGTCTACGATTTACTACATGCTTTACGGTAAATCCGAAATCCACCTTCATAATAACCTAGTTTCGAAGCAAGGAAGGCTTCATCCTAATCGCCTCACGAGAGGATACTGCAAATTAACCATAGCTTGTCTCATAACATCTGCATATTCACGTAGATACACCGAAATGGTCAAAGTTGTTTATGATCAGAGACCGCGAGATCTAGTAAAACTTAACGAAGTGAGTATTCGCAAAACATGTTGTTTTCAGTTGGAGGATAATGTTTTGAGAAAGACATAACCGGACATGTAGCTTGTTGTTCATCTTCAGAAATGCCCACGGACAGAGACACCGGCAGCAAGCAGATGCACAAGCCGCCCCAGACTCGGCAGATATTTCCATTTTTCTAAAAGAAAAGGGGGGGAGACTCGGCAGATATTCTGCTACGCGTCGTCCTCAAAATAGAGACACGCAGCAAGCCAAACGAGCGCGCCATCTGACGCCACGCTCGCCGCGGAACAGAATATCCAAAACCGAACTGGAAACGGACCGAACAAATACCCAAGTCAAATGAAATGACCCTTCTCTCCTCCGCTCCGCTCCGCCCCTCTCTCACGCAGTTCACACACTCCTCTCCCTCTCCTCCTCTCCTCACCCCACCAAAACCTAAGCAAGAAAGGCCAGAGGAGCTCCGAATTCGGGCTCGAATGGCCAACCTCCTGCACCTCCCGGACCTCGCGGCGGCCCGGCCGCCGGCGGCCGGCGTCGCGCGGAGAAGGGGGGCGAGGGTCGTGGCGGCTGCCAGGGCCGGGGGCCGCGTGAAGCAGGAGGAGCCCGGGACGGGGACGGGGAGGGGGCGGGTGATCAGGGTCACGGACCCCGTGCGGAACGGGAGGCTGCCGGTGCCGGCGCCCCCGCCGCTCTTCTCCGTGCCGATGACGCCGGCCTCGGAGTCGCCGGCGGCGACCACGCGGCGGGACGACGACGAGGAGGAGCGGCGCAGGTACTACCTCAACCTGGGCTACGCCATCCGCACTCTCAGGGAGGAGATACCCGACGTCTTCTACAAGGAGCCCAGCTTCGATATATACAGGTCCGTGCCCATGTTTCATTGCTTCTCTTTGTCTTCACTTTGAGAACCTTTCAGAAACTTTTATATTTGAAAAATACAAAAACAAAGGATCAACTGTTGGGTGGAACCCTGGTAAATTTAGGGGTGAAATTGGTGTGGCTACTTCATAAGGGATTGGTCTGTGGCAGACTGGCATCAGCTTCTAATTAGAACATGCTACATGCATATTTCGCTGCAGATATCTCTCTGGGTTAAGTAGTTGTGCCGACGCAGTAATTATTTGATTGCCATTGACCGATGTTGGTGGCTAGATTGCCTCACAATACCGCATCTCTTCTAAATTGAAATTATGATCTAGCTTAGTCTTTCAGTACTCTTCACACCTATCTAGTGTTGGATGTTTTTCGAGATGGGATGGATGACCTGGGCAGCGCAGCTACTATTGGGCTATCAAGCATCAGAAGAACCACATTTCAGAAACCATCTAATGAAGCTTAGGTTTTATCTCTATATAATGTTAATTAGGATATGGTTTGTCTTGTGGATGTGAGTAGGACCTCTTTACTTGTAGAACTACCCAATGCATTCCTCAAGAGATTCAGAGATTCATGTTCGAGGCAGTAGCGTTGGCCCTCTAGTGTTGATTCTGAGTGGACATTGGTACAATGAACTGAAATGTGGACTGGAGAGCAGAGTATATGTGCGATAGGCTTGACTCAGTAGTGTGAGGCTCTTGTACTAGATTCACAATATGGTGGCATCTATCTTTTCTTCTTTCTTATGCACACGGTTAGCCTCTACATTTTATCTGTTTTTTTTCTTCTGTTGCAGAGTTTTGTTTTGTTTCTTTATCGGGAACTAGTAAGTTAATTAGTGTAATAGAAACGCATCCTTGCTTCTAAAAGAACCAGTGGTGCATGGTTAGGGAGGAAGAGATGACCAGGCTGATCAAGTTCTAAAGTAGGTTCTTTCTTGTTTGCGCCGATCATCATCGATCTATGGTGATAGCTTAGCGCTGTAGTTGCCCTTTTGGCCATTTTCTTTGTTTTGCTCTGCATTTTATAGAGGGTTCCTGCATCCATTTTCCCTATCTTCTGTTACTTGTTGGGAGCTTTTATCCTCGTAACACGGAGACAGTCAGTTCTCCTGCTTGTTCTCCTTAAAAATACAATCTAATTCTGGTTAGTGTGTGTTTTCTGGTTTGGTTGGGATGTAATGATATCTCTTTCTTGTTAGCACACTGTGGCCATCTTGTTTAATAATTATCAATTAATGCAAGCAATATGACATTTGCTTGAGCTTATCTTATCCATTTAGCGTGTTGTCTAATCTACGATGCAGACTAGGAGTGGGACCACACATTTATAAACACGACCCAACATCAGTTGCTTACATAAGTGTTTCTTGCATTAACCTTATCAGTATGTCAGTTGTCCATTAGAGTTTATATTTTATTACTGCGATCATGAGGTTATCCCCTGCAATAGTGCAAAAGAGCCGTTGCTAAGAGTATCTTTTGTATGTGGGACTCGGGTGTAAAGATTAGAGGGGGTGAGGCTAGCTAAATTATTTGATGAACCGGTTCTAGTTTGAGGATCGAGTCTAAGCAAATAAAATGATTGAATGGGTGCAATGTCAGTTTGCAAACTCACGAGATAAATATGCTAGTGCTCAGAAAAACGTAGAGCTGATTGTCTTTCTGCTAACTAGTGGGTCCTACAGCCAGGTCAAAGACACTGTAGCAAATTTTGCTCTGCTAGACTCTCTATGGGTGGCAGACTTCATCTCAACAAAATCCTCAGCACATTGCCCATGCCCTAACCATTTAAGTACATCCAAATCATACAGTACTTTTCTTGCATCTTTAAGCTGCCTTCAAAGTTCGAATATTCACTGAACTTAGGGGCTGTTTGGTTTGAGACTAAGTTTGCCTAAGGTTGCCACGCCAACGTTAAGCAAGTTTGACCAACTTAGTTGGGCGTTTAGTTGCAGCCACATCTTAGGAAAAATGCTTTTTGCCACACTAGGGCCCCAATCACATCCACTCACAAAGTGTGGCAAGATTCCCTTAGGCTTGCCAACTTGTGGCTCCAATTTTGTTGAACCAACCTTAGGCAAGTTTGGCAAAAACTTGTGGCAAAGTGTGGCAGTGCTAGGCCTAGAACCAAATTAGCCCCCAAGAGAAACAGAAAAATACAATATTTTGTATCTGAATTACGAGGTTACTATTACACCTGCATGTTTAATTGCTCGATCTTGGCTCTGTTCGAACTTTAGCATGTATTTCTAATGCTTTGCAGTTGCTCACATGAGTTGAGTAACTTGGGCCTGCATCTGTCTTCCATTCTAAGTAACTTATTATGTTATGCAGAGTACATTGCACGAAGGTTGCATTTTCTTGTACAGATTTGTACTGTTGAGTCTTGTCATTGGTCTTTCCCTAATTCTGTTTGTTGCTATTTGCCAGAGATGATATCGTCTTCAGAAACCCTTTCAATAAATTCGAGGGCATTGACAATTACAGAAGTCTATTCTGGGGATTGCGCTTTACTGGACGTATCTTCTTCAAAGCATTATGGGTTGATATAGTTAGTATATGGCAGCCTGCCGAGAATCTTATTATGATTCGCTGGATTGCCCACGGCATTCCTAGAGTCCCATGGGATGGCCATGCCCGCTTTGATGGTGCCTCCATTTACAAACTCGACAGGAATGGGAAGATCTATGAGCATAAGGTACACAACATTGCTACGAACCCACCGACAAAGTACAAGGTCCTGTCTGTTCAAGAGCTAGTCAGATCACTTAGCTGTCCGTCCACTCCAAAACCAACGTATTTCGAGGCTTCATCTCAATCTTTGAGCACGGCGTCGCTTTATTCAAGGTTGGCATGGATCAGACGCTTAGCAAATCTCAGAGGAGGATAGGGTGGGTCTTAGCACGATACTTACAAAATCTACCTTTTTGTTGTATTGTAGTCACCAGTCACTGATGAGTAGTACTGAATCATAACTGTTGTATATATGTACAGAGACAAATTTATACAGAATAAAGTTGCTCTTGGTTGAGCTGTATGGACTGCAGTGCTGCATATGTTTGTGAGCAAGCTAATTTGGGGGCGTGCCTGCTCCGGTTCCCTGAAGTCACCGACCTGCACATTGCAACGGTCTCCAAAACAGCGAATTTGACAACTAGTTTTATTGCAGTATTATATCTATAAATCCCAGACTAAATTATATATTGTGAAGCATATGAAGTCCAGCATTATTATATCTATGAATCCAGACTAAAATCATATATTGTGAACCATGTCAAGTCCAGCATTCTTTGTGTCTATTTTGTCATGTTATAAATACTCAGAACAGAATGGTTGAGTAAATCAACTGGAAAGAACAAAGGTGCGGCGTTCCCTTGTCTAAGATCTCACAAAATCATGCGCCAAATTCATCTAGCACGACGCCAATAGCTGCACCAGCCATGTCTAAGAACTTCTACACTATCACGCGCACAGCTGAAGGTTAATCAGCAAAAGCATGACGAGCAGTAGCAAAGATGTACGCTAATACGTTTAGGAGTTTTCTTTTCTTGAACCGAGTTTAGGAGTTTGTTAAATTTTAACCATTGCGCTAAGCGGTGGTACCATGTTCAAAATCCATGTATCAAGGACTAATGCGCATACTTTAAGATAACAAAACATGGTGTTTTATGGTATGGACTTGTGACACATCCACATTCTTTCTGACAGTCATATTATTACGCGGTACACAAGTTCAGTTTCTACCTTCACCATGACATAAGACATCAAGCCCTCAAACTTCCAAGTTTGGCACAAATAACCACCAATCCTTTAAGCATTGGATGGATATAGGGCAGAATCAGGATGACAGTAAATATTCATGGCCAACAGTTGATTTGATCATCAACAAATACTGTTATAAGCACAAACAGTGTTTTGCATCGGTATCTTCAAAACCATGCATACTTTTTGACACCTGCCAATAGTGATAAAATAAATGAACCTAATATTTTTCATTTGCTTCATTGTGAGGCCCACGACAGCACCCAACTTTGTACTAACTTTAGGGAGTATATAATAAGATTGGGATAAATGATTTGAGATGTCTAGCACCAAGCAAGCGGTCTACAAAATTCAGCTTGATTAGAAAATGGGAAAGATTATGCATTTTATATGAGCTTACCCAGCTTCAAAACTGAAAGCAACTGTTACTGGTCCAAAATGCTCAAGCCTAACCAGGTAAGCGAAAATAGTCACACCGAAAAATTCAACCTGAACATGAACCACATATTTGATATGAAACTTAGGCAGTGTCCACTCCCTCTTGCATGCCACTGGACAAAATAAATCGGGTCCTCACAAAACCTTCAGGTCTCTCATACCCCCTCTTGCATTCTTACTGTCGACGCTGGAGGAATAATGCTTTCATTCTCAATAAGAATATGATCTTCCAATAATTTGCAGGGCAGGCAATTCCTGGGTAACCTTCCAGTAGCCATCAACCCCACAAGTTGCCCTTCAAGTCTTTATCTTTACCTAATAATAAAGCAAATTGGGTTTGTGTCGTACGTTATTAAAATTACCCTCGAAGTTGACATAAATTACCCACTATACCACCTATAAGTTAATTCGTTAGGCTGCATCCGCCTCGGCTTTGGTTGATAAGAAGTGACACCCTTCTATATTAGTATTTAATGTACTTATCTTGCTGGCTGGAGACAACGGTTTTTACTTGGGAGACCAAGGTTCGACCCTCTCCCGCTGCCCTTTTTCCCTTCTTTTTTCTTTCTTTTCTTTGGCTACACGGCTCATTAATAAGAAGTGTCTAAAGTGTCGACATGGAACAATGACTGAAAATTATTTCGGTGCTATAGTTCTACATTATTTGAACTAATATATAGTTATAGAAGTAGTAAGTACAGTGTCGACATGGAACAATGACTGAAAATTATTTCGGTGCTATAGTTCTACATTATTTGAACTAATATATAGTTATAGAAGTAGTAAGTAAGAGTACTGTCTTGGAGGTCGCAAGAAATCACTAGTGTCATTTATGTCCTTCTGAGGGCTCTGTTACTAAACCAACATAAATTTGTGAATAAGTGTTTGTTTTTTTAGAAAAGGAGGATTGCCCCCCGGCCTATGCATCACAAAGATGCATGCGGCCATATTGTGCAACAAGTGTTAGGAGGTGACAGCCATGTGGTGAACCGGAGATGGCTATGGTGCAAGCAAAATTGGTAATGGTGACTAGAGGCAGTGGAGTAAGCGGCAAGGAAGTAATATTGGTCACAGGAAGAGTTGGCAAGTTTGGCTGCTTGTCTATTATTGTAGCAATATTGCTTTGGTGATTAATCAAGTTCTTTGATAAACCTATTTTTGGGAGTGACAAAAAGGATATGAATCTTGGTCAATAATTGGTTCAACACATATTTAGCCTACATTCGTAACAGAAGCAAATATGAAATTGAGCTGTACAAAACTGTGTCATTTAAATGTACAGCTTCCATAACAGAAATAAAAACCAATAAATTGCAAACATTTTGTAACAATAATGCAGGTAAAACATTTCAATACAAGTTAGCCTCTACTGTGAGTAGTAGGTAAAAATTAAATGCCAAAACAAGCTCAATCTAGTATCCTGCAAATAGGAAACCAGAAGTGATTATAACCATTTGTAGAAGTAAAATCAGTGATACTGTTAAAGTATCTACCACGATAAACAGCAATCCATTTACATTTTGTTTATTCATGCAGCATTCCCTAATTCCAAGTATCATTCTTTTGGTTGCAGAAAAATATAAGGGCATCTACCAGTCATGGTAAATATGATACTTTTTCAACGTACAGAAATCATGGCATATGGTTAAAAGTAAAGCAGCGCTAAATTTAAAGAAATTAATTGCAAATTATTCCTGGTGATAATTTTGGACGGAATAGGATGCCACACCATTATCTGACGTGTCTATAGACAGTTGGCCAGTGAAGATTCCGTGATCCATCATTAATCCGTTCACGTTAGGCTCACTGATGGCATCGCTCCATGGAAACTCAAATCATTCCATACGCGGACAGGCCATGAGGAATCTGATGCCATGCAGCATGAGATCACAAGCTTGGCAGAATCTGTCTCTTCTTGTTTTCTGGTGCTGAAATGCCCAGGTCTCGTAATCCTGCCAAAAGACAGACACAAAAAGAATCAAACCATACCTGAGCATCCGTGCGTGCGCACACAGATCCTTGCATTATACAAGAGTGATAAAATCATAGAACATAAATTTGATCATCATCATAGCCTAGTCAAGCATGGGATATGACATATACACTTTTTGTTGCAGATTAAAGATTACAGTGGCCGTTAAAAAATAGGTAAAATTTTAGCAAATGGCACACGGATCAGGAAAGATCATCTGATTAGCAATATAAACCCTATTTATTGGCCTAATAACTCTGGTCTCTACCAAGCAATGTTTTTTTAGAGTATCAGAGTACCAACCAACAAAAATACAGAAGTTTTAAATAGAGGGCTATAGTGGAGGGGCATCACGCTAAACGGCATCCTGTACAAATTTGTGGTGCTATAGCGCCAATTTAATTTATTTTCAGGCTGCCGCTATTTGCCATAGCTCGCTATTTAGAACTTTGAAAATACCTAGTCCTATCCTTGTAACATGCAGTCTTTGCTGCCCTGTATCTTGGAAGCTAGCAATAAAGCTGGAGACAGATGACAAGTTTAAACTTTGGAAGGGACATTCTAATTTATCATATATGTTCAAACATGTTTTTTCTTGGTGAAACTTCGTCTCTTTGGTCGCAATGAGATTTGCTAGATAAGCTGATGAGTATGCAGTATTTATTAAACATCAAGAACCATACTAGTAAGCAAAACTAGCAGAAATCCTTCAACTTCTGGGTTTTCCCTGCTGTCCATGAACCAGTAAAGATTTTCTGATCACACCAAAAGTTCATTTTTGAGAGTCCAGATTTTGGTCTCATGGATCTAAGCAGCAGATTGCTTCACGTATGCATTTAGAATATGTGCATGTGGTGGAGAGTCTAAAACCATTCTATTGATGATATTTCGTGGTAGTATCCATCCAAAATAAAGACAACATGCCTCTACTAAGGATCTGCTCCAAACATGTCCACTCCCGGACAACGTGAAGCTGCGAACCTGGCAAACAATAGACCGTAAACTACAAATCAGTACCGGAAAGATGGCATTATTTCAGATGATAGATTCCAATTCTCTATCAACACCTACATTATTGAGTGAGAGCATCTCGAAAATCACCTGCATTAATATTTCCATCAGTTATTTTCAGAAGCTATATTCTCCTAATGGTAAAGCTGCTGCCTTGTGACCATGAGGTCATGGGTTCAAGTCCTGGAAACAGCCTCTTACAGAAATGTAGGGAAAGGCTGCGTACTATAGACCCAAAGTGGTCGGACCCTTCCCTGGACCCTGCGCAAGCGGGAGCTACATGCACCAGGTTGCCCTTTTTTATATTCTCCTAATGTGACACTATGCCGGCTACACCACCTCTTTGTCTACTTGCACTTTAACCTCCCAAGGAAGCTATATATACCTCTGTCCATCCATAAGACTCTACACTTCAACAACTCAACTCAAGCACAAATACAACAGCCACATTGGCGTTATCTTTGTTTCAAAGAAAAACATTGGCGTTATCTGAGGCTCTCCGTGCAGTCCCTAGAGCTACTGTGTGAAGACAACTCTGCCAAGCCACAGTTGAAAACCTCCTGGGCTGTCACTTTCAACCTCAACACCAAACAAAATGATGACCCAGAAAGTAAGATGGCTGAAAACATAACAACACAAGTAGCTGGGCCACTGCAACCTGAATCCTACCATGAGATGATGAAAAGGCAGCAGAGGAGGCTGCATTCATGGCCTTCTCAGGAGGTGGATGATTTTGAAGATGATGAAAATGACGTTTCTGATATGATTCCGAGGATGCGTGCACTTGAAAGTACCACAACGCTGTCGCTTGCGACTTTCGCAGCGCTACTGATTGAATTCGTTGCTAGGCTTGATCATTTGGTTGAAGCTGTTGAGAAGCTCTCCCAGATGGCCAGGTTCAAGCAGCAGACTGGAACCTAACCATTGAATGCCACAAACAAATTAATGATTAGCAAACCTACAGGTTATAGAACAAAGTGTTTACTCATCTACCACAGTACCTATTGATCCAAAAGTGTTTTTACTCTTTCATATACTAGAAAGTGGAAAGGTGTGTTTAGTTACTATTGTTCGTCAGTGGATCTAGCAAATGTAATAGAGAATACACTCGTAATCTATTCTCATTATATGGTACTATCCAGTACTGATTAATATTATATGAATAGTCAGCATCATTTATTTCTCTGTAGTCATCAGTAGTGAAATGAAGTGGGGCTTTAACATACATACATCTGACGATCAATCAAATTGTATGGAATGAGCTTTTCACACTTCTTCTCTGTTAAAACTCAATTTCCGCTTGCTGATTGAGCTTATCATCACCAACTCACCAAGTGCATTTGCCTTTCAGCTAAACACAGTCGAAGCAAATTCGACACACTATCAGACTGCATAAATAATGTTAGGAATTAACTCTGCTCGCTGTTCATCCTACATAGTGCGCACTATCAAATCCAGAACACTAGAACAGTGCATAGCATCGGCGTGCAAAAGTAACCTCCATCGTCCTATCTGCCCAGAGGTACCAATAAGCCCGGAGGACACAGCCAGGGTCGTCCAATCCAATGATCCATGACCAGCCATTCAGTCAAGCAAACCTTAACCACCACGGCGAACATCACGCCATGGCGCACGGAAGAAAATGCACGCCAGTACAAACCAACTAAGCAAACTACGATTAGGAGAATCGACACGAGCATAGAGTCGAGCACCTGGTGTGCATTCCGGACATGGCGGCAGGCGAACACGGACGGTGTCCCTCGCAGGGGCTAGCACGACCGGATCGTCCCTCCTAGGGGTCGATCAAAGTGCTAATGCAGCAACAGTACCGTCTACGGCGACGGATGATCACTCTCTCGTCGACTCCGGCGAGCTCCTGGCAAAACCGACGACCGTCCAAGACAATGCTGGGGTGGAGCGTGGACGTGCCGCCGCCGCAGTTGCCAAGCGAACCTTTGAACGTGGGCTGGCCCAAAACAGTGGGCCAGGCCTCTCCAGGAAAATGGCAGCCATTTGAGCCTACCTACCAACAACCCGTTCGAACTCTATCCATTCCCAACGGCCAAGAGCAAGCGGCTGGTAACCGCTCAGTCCGTCCCGCCCCCGCCCCCGCCCCCGCAGGTCGCAGCCACCGCCGCGGCGCCATGGCCTCCGTCACCTCCTGCTCTTCCACCGTCTTCACCTCCTCCTCCTCCTCCATACCCTACCGAACAAGGACGCCTCTTCCATCTCTCCGCCCGCCGCCGCGTCTCGCCGGCCTTCTGGGCCGACTGGTACAGCGCACACGATCCCTGAGCGGAGGACAGAGATAGATAGCTCCCGGATGTGTCGGACCACCTGACGCGAAATCGCCTCCGATCGATGCAGGTGCTGAGGTGCCTAGCTAAACGCGACCCGGGCGAGCCGCGGCTGCTTAGAGCTCCTGTGGTTTCTGACGAGAGAGAGGCACTGGAGCCGGCAGGTCGGGACAGTGGCGGGCTCGCACCGTCCGATTCGTCGTGGGGGCTCGCGTTCGCGGCGGCGGCGGGGGTGCTCATGACCCAGGGGTCGCAGCAGGCGCTGGCCGGCACGCAGTTCATGGGCCTGCAGCCGCCGGCGGACCTGCTGGGGGATCTCGGGGACATCAGTACAGGTTTTGCTTCAGTTAGGAGAACTGCCTCTGCCCTTTCAATTTGATGCTTCGTCGGTTCCTTTTATTTCTTTCCGTAAAGTAAGTGCATGTCGCGTACATTTCTGATGCCCCAAAATTCAATTTCAGGCTTTTCTGCTGATTTTCTTTTCTGAGCTAGGAGACAGGACGTTTTTCATTGCGGTGAGTATATCCATGCACACAATTTGATTATTTTGCCATGGTTAGAATCTTTAGAGGCTTCAAGACTTCGTACACAATGCTTGCCCGCATTTTCTATTCCGCAAACTACATGTTGAAACCGGCAGACTGAACTAAATGTTGCATGCGGACATCCAGTTCAAAATCCGGTTCGACCAAACCGCAAAACCAACTATGAACATTGAACACCCCTACCACTAGTACTGCATTCTATTTCACAAGTTATGTAGCTTCCTATTTACTTCGCACTCTGTGCTACACAAGTAATTTGGTACCAATGTGTATACAAAAATGAGTCATTGATAAGTGCTGCAGTTTCATGTGTTTCAATAGGCACTTTTAGCAGCTAGAAATTCCGGAGGAGTCATTTTTCTTGGCACATTTGGAGCACTTGCGTAAGTACTACAAGTATATTTTTCATGCTTTTCTCTATACGCTACGATGCTTCTCCTATACTGTTACTTGCTTATGTGCTTCTAGTTATAGATTTTAAGTTATACAGGAATATAAATTTTTCCATAGTCAGTAAATTATGAAGTTCCGCTTTTACTTGAACATATCAGACTTACAAACAAGGTTGATCTTCTTGGGTATTAACAGGGTAATGACAGTTATATCTGTAGTTCTTGGTCGAGCATTTCACTACGTTGATGGCGTCCTTCCATTCAGGTGATTGTACTTGTTGTTGAAGTTTGAAAGAGGACCTTGTCTGCCACCCTTAGTTGACGACCTTCTGTTTGCTGCTCTTAGTGAAGAACCTTCTAATTGCTATTCTTATCTGATGTGCCTCTTGGCATATGCAGTTTTGGCGGTACAGATTTCCCAATTGATGACATTCTTGCTGTGTGTCTCTTGGTAAGCAAAGAAACCTCATATCATTGTTACATTTACAAATATACAATGTGTTGAAATCATGATCTATCACATACTCAAATATGTACTTAGAAATCAGTTTTTCTGTAAACAAGTTTAGGTTTAAAAACATTGTCATGCCTGACGAGCTTAATTGAATTTAGGTATACTATGGAGTTACTACATTACTTGATGCAGCTTCAGGTGATGGAGAAAAGATGAATGAGGAACAAGAGGAGGTAGAACTTCAAATTTTAAAATCTTAGGTTTACTCTAGTATATCCTCAAATTTCAGGTCACAATATTCATGATATGGATCTTAGAGAAAAACACATTCATACCTTTTAATCAACTAAGACTTAACTGATGAATAATCCAATCTTCTTGGCCTTCTATCGTGTGCTTATATTGTAAACCTTCTAAGAACTACGTCAATATTATCTATTACATGAGAAAGAGCATAGTCTTCAAAAGAAGTATGCAAAAAGGCAATGCATACAAGATCAGTGACATTAAGGAATATACTGCAAAAGTTATAGTTACATATCTAATCGATAGCCTTTGCAGTTGCTCGGTGCACTTGATGATATTCTTGTGCTTGGCCCTCTTTCTGTCTGATAATAAAACTGCTTTATAACACTATACTGAACAATGGCAGGCTGAGATAGCAGTTTCGAAGTTTTCTGGAAATGGTGCAGGATTAGTGTCTGTCGCCAGTACTCTTGCTAGCACATTTGTTTTGGTTTTTGTTGCTGAATGGGGTGATAAATCATTTTTCTCAACAATCGGTATAGTTCTTACTACCATTACATACAAGTGTAAAATTCTATTTTCACAACCAAGATTGACACTTGTTTCCTTGTTCTTTCACAGCACTTGCTGCGGCTTCATCCCCTCCGGGTGTCATTGCAGGGTCGCTTGCTGGTCATGGTGTTGCAACATTGGTAAGAAACAACGGTACTTGACAAAAATGGTCCTAATTTGCAGAACATTCTCGTGATAAGTTATCTGTAGTCAACGTACTAAAGGACTATACATTGCAATTGATGGAATGCTGAAATTCTTTAGGGCTTTGGTCATTTGTCTGAGTCCTACTTGTTCTGTTGTTGTGCCAGCCTTGTGTTTTGCAACTGCCTTCTCTTGTTGATCATTTTTTGCATGTGCTTGTTAACTTAACACCTTCAGTGTATTATCAGGATGCAATGTTTATTTAAGTTCTTCTAAGGAACTTCTGTTAGTTAAAATCTACTCTGTTTATTGAACATAAACACTATGAGCAGCAACTATGTACACGTCAGTTATTCTGTTGATCATTTTGGCTCTGGCTCTTATGGAGATTGGCATTAACTATCTCTCCTCCCACAGATTGCAGTTCTTGGTGGCTCTTTGCTGGGGACATTCCTATCTGAAAAGGTAAATCAGTACTATCAAGGGAGCCTGATTTCTCATGTGATTTTTTTTTCCCGACTAACATCCCTAGCAAGCGGCATCGTTATCTAGAAGAAACTACCGGGGAGTCTAAGCCTCGAACCCGGGTGGGCTGGGTGAGCACGGTCGCCTCTAGCCAACTGAGTGATGCTCAGTGCTCCGTGTAAATGAATTTGACTTAGTGGTTTCACTCCCATGTTTAAATTGCTACAGATTTGTAGTGCGGATTACATTTGTTTGTCACTCGATCAACCCCTTAACATATAATTTGCTAATATATAATATCAAATAATTCTTTTACATAAACAACCCGTTCAATTTCGTGCACTAATGAGCTCATGCAAAAGCGCAGGCCATCATGAGAAGGCGCTGTAAGCGAAATCTACTCATACTTAAACACGGGCTATTATAGAAAACTAACAGAATATCTTGTCGACTCCATTTTATTATGGTGAATAATATCGACTTTAGGGACTTCTTCTCAGCCGTGGAGATAAATACTCCATGTGTATAGGCCACATTTGTAGGAAACTTGAGAAACTTAAGACAAATTCCTGCACAATTTATGCTCAACAGTTCTGTCTCCATTCTCGTGCAGATTATAGCATACATCGGAGGGAGCCTTTTTTTAGCATTTGCCGCTGTGACACTAGTTGAAATCGCGACTTCATGACTTGAGAGGAGACCCAAGATTCACCGACATGGTACATAACAGGTGTGCATGAGATACATCATTTACTTGCAAAATGCTGCTACAGATAAAATACCATCCTCTAAGAAAACATTGTTTTTGTCCCAGTGCAGAGAAATCAGCAGTTTAGCTATTTCTCATGTGTAATAACAGTGGTACACTGATATGCTGAAGGTCTTGATTGTCTACAGGAAATTTACTGTTGATATGGGAACACCGTAGCATGCATTGGATGATTTGTTGTTGCTGACGAGAATTTCTGCCTCCTTTTCCACGGCATCCCTTTATCAGCATGATTGGTACTGAGACTCAGAGCACGTGTAAAACTCAAGTCCAAAGAGCATTTTTTTTACCTGTAGATGTCATTTGGGATGGGACCTGGGACAAAGAGCTGTAGATGGCATGTAGCCTTTTTTCTTACTCTTACCTTTTACCAAAACATTGTTCAGGGAAAGCACAGTCCACTGATTTGTTCAACAGTCACAGCACCGTGTAGTCATTACAGAAAGTCTATGGCACTGTGTTGAACTGTTTCAGTCTAGCACAGCATTGTACTACAGCATTTGGTCTTCCTACAGTGCAGAGGTGATAATTGTTGCGAGGAGTCATACAGTGAATACATCGTCATATGAACAGAAGCAGCCTGTTGCAGATCTCAGTTTGGCAAAAATGATCATGCTCAATTATACTCTACTAGTATGTGACAACATCCAAAAATCTGAACCGATCTTTTGAATTACAATCATAGTGCTACTGTAGCAATTAGGGATACTGACCAATTTCTCGGCGGCGAGGACTAAGCTAATCTAGTTATTAGAAGTTGACAGCATAGGAAGAGCTACTCGAACGGCATCTCTGTTCTTGGGATTCCCCCTGTAAATGGTCATCGTCTCCTCGTCGAGATCAACCAAGACGGTGCATAGAGTATACAGCGTTGGACCTGAAAAGTAGTCACCGGTGAAACAACAGGTCATGTTTTTGTAGCAAACTCCCTAATTTTTTCGGTGCCCAACATACATGAAAAATGGCGTGCGCTGAGATCACCTGTCATAAAGATGGGGTACTTGTCGTCGGCCGCGTCTCCGAGCACCGCGAGCGCCTTCTCCTTGGAGTCCATCGCGCACTGCGCCGCTCTCCTCTCCCTGCTCATGGAGTTCTCGTCCTGCACCTGCGTAAATATCCATCCACGCGACACATGCAAGTTTACTCATCGCTCACTGAAGTGAAGAGCTTGTTGGGCTGTACTGATCATGTCTACCTGCTCCACTTGGAGATGACGGTACATGTTCGCGTGGAAGGAGGGCGTGGCGCCGGCCTCCTGGACGGCGAACCGGCTCCGGGAGGCGGTCTCGACGGTGACGATCCGTCGGGCTCTGACGTCCATCAGGTTGTAGCAGTGCCCGACCGAGACGCCCGGCGAGCACACCCTGCGCATCGCGTCGTCCAGGTCTCTCGCCTCCAGCAGGTCCCGCGACACGAAGTTCACGGCGATGGCCCCCGCGGCGACCTCGCCGATCGCCGGCGGAACCGAGTCGAGCGTGAAGGCCTGAACATGTCGAAATTCAGCAGGGATCGTGACAGTCCAGTCGCGCACGTCCGGCTGATCTGATGGGGATGGGGACGTACAGTACACGTACCACTCCGTTGCTGTTGAACCCGAAGGCGCAGGTGGGGAGCTCGCCGGCGTAGGTGTAGGCGGTGAAGGAGGATACGCCGTCCGGCGACGTCGCCTTCACCACGTAGCTGAGGCGGAGAAGGCAGGAATGCAGGAAGGATCAGCTGTGCGTGCGACGGTCGATCGGACACGGAGAACGAGCAAGGCGACCAACGTACGTGTGGCCGAGCAGCGCGGCGGTCGCGTCTTCGTTGTGCGCCGCGAACGCCGTCGACTCGCTCACCATCAGGATGTCGGAGCAGTCGTCGTCGGGCTCTTCTCTCCGTTCGTGGTCCTTCTTTGGGATGAACGGACGAATCTCCTTCCTCAAGTTGACCAGAATCACCTGCTCAGCACACACATTCAGTAATGCTCAACGGAAATTCCCACGTTGCAGACGGACGGGGAAGTTAATGAGAAGGAGAATTTTACGTGGAGGAGTGGGACGCCACTGCCGTCCGCCATGCCCACCAGCTCGTCCCAGTACCGGGGGTACCTCTCCCTGTTGGCGGCCTGGAGCGCGGTGAGGAGCGGCTTGCCCGCCGCCGTGGACGCGAACGGCAGCAGCTGCTCCTGCAGGAAGGGGTCCACTTGCATCCTGCTCCTGATCGTCTCGCTGAACCGCTGGCCCACGGCGAGACCGAGCTGATATCCCTCGGTGTAACGGCCGGCGTCGAAGACCTCCAGCTCGCCGGCGTCCATGCCGATCGAGCGTGGGAGCTTCCGCAACAGAAGGTATGCGAGGAAGAGGATGTTGCTTTTGCTGCTGCCTTATCTTCAAATAGCTGTTTTTTTTTTGAGAAACTCAAATCGTTGTGGTGTGATTTCCTGCTGCCAAGCCTTCGTCTAAATTTGGCCCATCAAGGTCGAGCATACCTTTCATAATATCGAGTTAATTGCACGTTGGTATCACATTTCGGGCAGTGTTGCGAATTGATACCAGTTTTCGTAATTTTTAGGTGTCGGTACCAAGTTTCAGGCAAGCTGTTGCAAATTGGGCTAAACTTCGTATTTCTACGTATTGACGTTGGAACTGACTGCCCGGGCCCGCATGTCAGCCGACTGGCGAATCGGCATGCGCTCGCGCGCTCACTAGGACAGGTTCGGCCCGTGCTCTCCCCCGCTTCTCCTCTCCTCTCGTGTTCCTCCCTCCCCCTCGAACCCTAGCATCCCTTTGCATCTCTGCGGCGATGGCGGTGGCGACCCCGGGCGATGTGGCCGGTGGCAGTAGCAGCGGCGGCAAAGGCTATGGCGGCGGGAACAGTGGAGACTCGGGCGGCGCTGCTTCAGGTAGTTTCGGCGGCGGCGGCGACGACTACTCGAGCTCCGCCTACTCCAGCGACGACGAGAACAAGTTCATGGAGCCAACAATCTCCATGGAGCAGCGGGTACGTCTGGCCCAGCTATGGGTGGCGAACCCTAGCAGTAGCCATCACTTGACACATGGAGCCGGCGGCGTGCTATAAGAATTTCATCTGTTTTCCTTCTCTATTGTTATAGATTTGGTCAAACATCCCTTCAATGTTAGTTGGTAGTGGGGATTAGGATTAGGGTTAGTTGCTTCTTGCCTCCGTAAAACTGAAATTGGGGACCATAATTTGTAGGATTTGGGGATTAGGGTTAGGGTATGTTTTATTTTAAATTGGGGATTAGAATTTTCTGTTAACTGAAATGTGAAACCAATTTGGCATTCAGTTAGTGCATTCTGCTAAATAATTAGTTGGAATTATCTGTTAACTAAAATATGAAACCAATTTGGCATTTAGTTAGTGCACTGAGCTTTAATTTCTTGAAATTTTCTGTTTAGTAAAACTGTGGACTAGGGTAAGGTTTACTGGATAGTTTTATTGGTTAACTGGTCATCATCTTCTGTTAACTGAAATTGTAGTCCCATGTAGGTTATGCTGATTAGTTTAAATTGGCTATGATTTGTAGTTTGTATGAAGACATTTGGAATGTTAGGATGCATTTTGATGCTCAGGAAACTTTAGAGAGAAAGCTATCTAGCTCAGATGTGACATATCTGAATCTGAGAGCACTGATGGAAACCCAGGGTTTTACTATATATGATTCATTGTATTACATGGAGTCTCCAGAAGTGCAGGGCCTAGACTTGGGTGAAAATAATATTAAATTACTGTTGATTAAGAGGGAGAATCAACAGTTTGGTGCTTGATGTGTTAGTTAGGGCTAGTCCATCTCCTGGCAGTGTAGTACTGAGTCACCAATTAGCTCCAATAGTGTATTCTGAACCTGTTGTTTATGACTTGAGAGAGCCTCCTATTTATGTTGTTGATCAGCAAGGTGTGGTTTTTGAAAGCCAGAGTATCTCCTCAAGTGCAGCTGTGTCCTCAAGTTTTAACACAAGAAAGCAGGAATATTTAAATCCAAAGTTGGAAGTTGTTATGGAAGAAGAACAGGAGGGCTATGATGGCAGTAATGTATACTCATTTGTTTCTGAAGAGGAACTGCGGCCTGCTGAAGATATAAAGATGCAAGAGGAATGAGAGAGAGAGAGAGAGAGCTACAAGATCTAGAAGAGGAAGAAACAGAGGATGAAGAATTAGAAGGGGAAATGCTGCATTATGAGGGTGATACAGAGGATGAGGATTTATTCGAGCTGGATGAGGGTGATACAGTAGGTTCAGAAGAAGAAGCTGTATCTTTGGCAGCAAAGAAGAAGCAGAAGCTGCCAGTTAGGAGAGTACCAAGAACAAGGTCAGATAGTAGTGTTTTAGAAGAAGTGCAACCAGATTGGAAACCCTCGTCAGATGAAGAAGAGAAATGTCTACTGAAGGACATTGAAGATGATGGGTATGAACCACTAGCATTTGTGCTACCTCGAAAATGGAAGAGTAAGGCAAACAAGAGGCCACCCAGAGTATATTACAATGAGCAATTGGAGCAACCACACCAGTAATTGCAACTGCATATGTGTTTCAGGGATCAACATCAATTTAGAGAAGCTTTGTTGAGCTTGCACATCACTCAGTGCAGAGACTTCAAGTATCATAGGAACTCAGATCAGAGGATCATTGTGCATTGCAAATATGGACATTGCAATTTCTGTATTGTGGCAGATGTTATAACAGGTGAAATAATATTTGCAATTAAGAAGATGAGACTACAACACACTTACCCTACTACTACAGAGACAACCAGGGTGAGTGCCAAGTGGCTTGCAAAGCATTATGAGCCACTATTTAGATCAGATGTCAGTATGGAGTGCATGTGCCCAAGGCTATGGCATATAGGGCAAAAACATAGTTGTTGAGGCTGTGTTGGGGGATCATAGGAAGCAATACCCAAGGCTCAGATATTATATGCACAGACTGTCATGGATACTAACCCTGGGAGCAGAGTTGTAGTCACTACAGTAACTCGACGACCAACTGAGAAAATTCCACATCCGGGACCATGATTCCATGCCATGTTTTACTGCATCAATGGTGCAAGGGAGGGGTTTCTCAAGGGTTGTAGACCATTCATTGTTTAGTAACTTCAGCTTGTAGAGAGTACTTAGATGTTATTTTCAATTCATTGCACATATAAATGCATTTGATACTTATCCGTTTTGAATGTTCTCTTTACTTGCTCTTAGAGTCTTGATGGATGTTTTATTAAACTAACAACTGGTGCACAAGTCATTGCTGCCACTGGTAGAGATGGAAATAACAACATCTACCCAATTGCATTTGGAATTGTTAGACAAGAGGACACACCTAACTGGTGTTGGTTTTTACACCAGCTAAAAATCTGTCTAGGAGGAGAAGTTGGACGGTCCATATACTATAATGTCTGATAGACAAAAGGTATGTGAATGCATCTTCCATTATGTGTTGCATATATCTATTTTCCAAACCTAGTTGTTATCTATTAAACAATAGCTTAGCTTGTTAATTGTGTTCTTAATAGTTCCCTTTTAACCCTGAGTTGGCCTTGAGAAAGAACAAACATGTGGTAATTCCCTTTTAACTAGTTCTTCAGTTTGATGTTTTTGTAAATTACGTTTTCCCTTGTACATTTCTTACTTGTAGTATTATTAACTGTTTTTCCTTTGAGTTGTTTTCCAAGCCTGCTGCAAGGAATTCACAAGCAAGAGGTGTTGCTCCTGGAGCTCCTGCACCAACACCTACAACTCCTGCACCAACACAAAGAGCTCCTCCAGCTGGAGCAAGATCTGGAAGTGGTGCTGGTAGAGGTGGTGGAAGAGGAACTGTAAGAGCATCTTCTGCAAGAGGTGATACCATGGCTCAATCTTCACGATCTGCAATAGGTGCTACTGGGAGAGGTGTTGTAGGTACTTCAAGGCCATTCTCTTCCCCAAGGCAGTATGGTGCCCCAACTTCTAGTGCTCCTCCACCTAGTGATGGTACACCCACTGGCTAGATGGCCTAGTTCTCAGCCAGTGGATACCGCTGAATGGCATGACGTGCCATGTAAGCTTCTGTTGATGCTACAATGTGTTTTATTTTGGTTTGATGTCACTGCAACAACTTCTGTTGATGCTAAAATGTGTTCTATTTGGGGTTTGATGCCACTGCAACAACTTCTTCTGATGCCACAATGTGTTTTATTTAGGGTTTGATGTCACTGCTAAGTCTACTTGATGGTTTGTTAATGGTTCTCTTGATGGATAACTTGATGGTTCTGTTGGGGATTTTGTTCATGGATTGATGGCACTAGTGGATATGTTTATACTTCAATGTCAGTGTTTTGCTATTTGCTCATGTGGATGGATATATTGATTGACGACATGTTAATGGATTAATGAACATATTGATGGACATGTTAATAGATTGTTGACTAAAACCTAACCTAGTGATTATAGTTTATGGTGGCTTGAGGTCGATGGAACAACCCTAACCTAGTGTTTAGGGTTTATGGTGGCTCGAGGTTGATGGAACCACCCTAACCCGGTCTTTACGGTTTATGATGGCTCGGGATCGATAGAACCAACCTAACCCAGTGTTTATGGTTTATGGTGGATCAGGATCGACGGAACCACCCTAACCTAGTGTTTCGGATTTATGATGGCTCGGGGTCGACGAAACCACCCTAACCTTGTCTTTAGTGTTTATGGTGGCTCGGGGTCGACGAAACCACCCTAACCTAGTGTTTAGGGTTTATGGTGGCTCGGGGTC
>NC_041385.1:190931253-190936561 GCF_002162155.2 Triticum dicoccoides | reverse complement strand
TGATGGCTCGGGGTCGACGGGACCACCCTAACCTAGTCTTTCTGGTTTATGGTGGCTCGGGGTCGACGGAACCAACCTAAACTAGTGTTTAGGGTTTATGGTGGCTCGGGGTCGACGAACCACCCTAACCTGGTCTTTAGGATTTATGGTGGCTCGAGGTCGACAGGACCACCAAAACCTTTAAACAAAATAATATTAAGGCACTATAAACAACGTATCCCATAATCAACATAATATTGAGGCACTATAACATAAGCATCTACTATATCTGATCCATCTTCCAAGGCATGACATCTCATAATTTTTAGTCTAGCAATCATAGCACACAATACTTAGTGGAGTTCAACATATTTTAGGCATACACAACCATTGTTCACAATACATAGTGGAGTTTAAATGCATACTTCATCCTTTGCTCACAAATGGGTGAATAGCATAGCTACTACATACATACGCAACCAGAGTTCATAACTAGTGCAACCATACACTACACAACCATATTCAAAGTTACTAGGTCATTACACAACCATCATTCCCAAAAGCTAAGCAATGCCCACTAATCTCATATTCAGCTTGTTCAGTTCTCTAAGATGGCCTAGATCCCCTTGACCTTTTGCTTGAGCTTCTCCTCTCCCTTCATGAGCTCAGCAATCTGAAGCTCTAGCCGACCCTTCTCTTCTCTGTGCTTTTCCTTTCCCTTAACCAGACCAGTAATCTGAAGCTCTAGCTGACCCTTCTCTTCACTATGCTTTTGCTTTCCCTTAAGCATATCAGCAACCTGAAGCTTCAACTCTAGCTTCTCTTGGGTGAGCTTCTCCTCAAAGTTTGTGAGCTCCGCATTCTGAGACCCCAATTTCATCCTAGCTTCACTCAGCAATTCCTTCTCTTTCACATTCTTCAACTTCAAGTTCTGTATGACAGTTGCTTGAGCTCTTGTCAGGTTAACCATGAGTTCATACTTCTGATTAAGCTTCTGGGTCTCTACATCTTTCTTTGCCATCTCCGCCTTCACATCGACCACCAGTTCACTTCTGCATTGCTGCTGATATGTAAGGTTAGACTGCAGATAATTGAGATCCAGCACCCTTTCCTCCTAGAAGTTCATAAGTTCATGCACATCTTGGACTAACTTGTCATAGTTGGCCTCCAGCTTGTTCTTCTCTTCTATTAGATGGTGAATAGTTAAAGCACTTTCAATATTATCATTCACCCTAGCACTCTTGCTATCTTCAACCATTACCCACAGCTTCAACAATGCATTCTGCATTGTTGGGGGCCACCGGTGATCAACCCATTCAACAAACCCAGAATTCTGCCCTTCCTGCAAAAAGAGCAAGAAGAGCAAGTGAGTTCATACCCTAGGTAAATAAAGAAGAAGAGCAATAGCATTGCAAAATAACTGTTTTTCCTTTCTACGTTGGTAATAACAAATGCATCAATTAGTTTAAACCATAGTTTACTTTAAAGCATAGTTTGGTAACATTACCCTAGCTACACTAGTAATTGTACCTACCCACAAAATAACAACATGTGCATCCCTAAATTACAACACCATTCAACTATAGATTTAAACTACATTTTGGTACTTAGCTACAAAACAAGAGCAAGCTGAAACTGCAAAATTGTTGAACTGCTAAAGCATATGCACTACATACTCTCCATTCAACTGAATATTTGTAGCGTAGCTAAATAACAACAGGTGCATCCCAATATAACAGTAGCATTGAACTAAGTATTTAACATGCGCACAAGAGGAATGCCACTACAAAATAACAGTACCACTGTCATTAAACTACATAAGCTACTGGAGTTGCTAAAGTGAATAATCAGCCCTAACAAACTGACTGTAAAGATGAGAGATTCACAATGGTTAGCAATGAAAATACGCATCATTCAACTATGCCCTTGTACTGATGTAAAATATGCCACTATTAAACTAACGATAATATGACACTATCAACCTAAATATAATATCCCACTATCAACCTACAATTCATACCGGCTCTGCACATGCTAAGAACCTTCTGCCTGTGTCTGTTCCTTCAAAGGCAACAAGCCCCTCCGATGCCTTGCTGTGCTTCTCATAGAAGACCATCAGATCCAGCTCAAGTCCCTGGTAATCAGGATCTTCAAGGATGAAAGAGACCTACACAAGCTCGTACAAACAAAATGCCTAAATCAAAACCCAGCTAAATCACCCAAATCAAAAAGCCTCAATTCTGAAACCCTAAACCTAAACCTAGCTCAAGGAAACTCACATGGGTAAGCCCGTCGGTGGATGAGGTCGAGTGCATGTACGACAGGCTAGAGGTGTCGTCACTGCTTTCATCTTCGAAAACCATGGCGACGGCGGTTCGGTGCGACACTTCTGCGGGCGGCGGGGAGGGAGGCAGGAGCGAGGAGGAAGAGAGTCGTGTGTGGATGAGCAACCCTGCTTAAGTCCACGCACGGTCCGAACCGGTTCGAGCCGGACCGCAGCTCGCGGGCGCGTGCCGATTCACCAGTGTGTTAGCTGACATGCGGGCCCGGGCAGTGAGCTCCAACGCCAATACGTAGAAATACGGAGTTTAGCTCAATTTGCAACGGCTTGCCTGAAACTTGGTATTGACACGTAAAAATTATGAAAACTACCAATCCGTCAACACTGCCCGAAATGTGGTACCAACATGTAATTAACTCCATAATATCAGGATATTCACGAGGGAGCTATGTCTCGCATTCAGCAAGATATACGGATCTCTCACTGAAGCGTCTCGAGTAATTGGGCTAGCCCACTAGCGATCGAGCCTGGGATCTCTAGGTTCCATCGTCGCACTGATAGCCACTGAGCCAAGATCGAGTTCATGTTGAATAACTTGGGCGCAACCTACTAGAACGAAAAAAGCTGGTTTTCTACACTAGTTTTCTCTTTTCTTTTCTTTTTTCATTAGGTTTTCTTCGTTTCTTTTTCTCCGTTCTTATTGGTTTTTTATTTTCTTTCTTCTTTCTTCATTTTTATTCGCTTTTCTCCTTTTATTTTGTTTCTTGTTTGGCTTTGTTACAACTCCTTCTTTTCTTCTTTTTTTCTTTGGTTTCTTCATTGTTTTTTATCGGATTTTGCATTTTCTTCTTAGGTTTTATTTTTCATTTTCTTTTGTCTTTGGTTTATTTTGTTTCTTTCTTGCTTTTCATTTTTTGGGGTTCTTAGTTTCTTTTGGTTTTCATTATACACTTTCTGTATACGTCAACAACCTTTTTAATACACATTTAACATTTTCCCATGTAAATTTAATATTTTTAATACATGGTCAACATTTTTCTATACAAATATTTAACATGTTTCAAATGCTTGATTAACATTTTTTGAACACAAGATTAATATTTATTGAATACTTGGTCAACACTTTTCCTATACACACTTTTAAACATTTTGAAATAACTGATTAACATTTTTCAAATTCAAGATTAACATTTTCTAACACATAGTCAACATTTTTCCTAAGTACATTTAACCTTTTTTTAAATGTCCAATTAACATTTTTTAATTGAAATATTTAACATTCTTTGAACACATCGTCAAACTATTTTCAAAACACAGTTAACATTTTCAAATGCTTGATTAATATTTTTAAATACTTGTTCAACATTTTTCTAAATCTTCAACTAACATTTTAATACACGTGATCACATTTTTTTCATGTTTTCTGAATACATTCTCAACAGTTTTTCCATACACATTTAATCTTTTTCAAATACTTGTTCAATATTTTTTTTCAAATGCTTGATTAACATTTTTATATACATGATCAAACTTTTTTCATCATATTTATAATACATGGTCAATATTTGTTCTATACACATTTAACATTTTCTAATGCTTGATCAACATTTTTCGTACACTTGTTAAACATTTTTTCAAATTCTTGATTAACATTTTAAAATACGTCATACACATTTTTTGTGTGTACATAATAAACATATTCTCCTTACATGTTTAACATTTTTCAAATGCTTGTCAACATTTTCAAAAAGACTATGTCAATTTATTTTTCTAATATGTCTAGTTAGAATATTTGGAAGTATAAGAAAAAGTAAAAATGAAAAAATGAAAAAAATAAAATTAGAAAACAAGGCTGTTGTTCTGATGCGCCTAGCTGGCCCTACTTGAGTCTTACTGAAGGCGCCCATGTCGTTGGGAGCTCCTAGTCAGCGCCTTAGGCGCTGACTTAGGCAGCTGGTGCTCTCATGCCGCCTACATGGCCTGGCCCACCAAAGCTCGCTGCTCGCTTGGTCATGTTTCCCCTGCTTACTGCTCGCTCGATGGTGTTCAATTTGTTAGACCGGTTGACTTTGCCTAGTTGACCGGTGCTTGACCCGTTGACTTGTGACTTTCTACAAAAAGTTCAAGGGTTTGATTTTTTTATGATTTTGAAAATTTTCATCGATATTTTTTTTGCAAAAGTTCAGCATTTTTTATGAAAAGTTCACAAACTAGAAAAAAAACTCATGAGGTTTTTTTAAAACCTTCATCCATTTTTTAAAAAGTTCATGAAAAAAATGAAAAAAAATCGAACTAAAAAAATGTACTTGAAAAAAGGAAGATAGTTCATCAATTTTGAAAAAAGTACACAAAATTGAAAAAAGTTCATCGATTTTAAGAAAATTTGACTATTTCAAGAAAAGTTAAAGCATTTTAAAAAAGTTATTGGATTTAGAATAAGTTCACGCTTTAAAATTTTGAAAAAACTTCATGGATTTGAATTTTTTTAATGAAATTTGAAACGGTTTAAGAATTTGAGAAAATATTTTCTAAAGAATGCCAACAAAGTACGACAAATAGGAAAAGGGTAAAAGTAAGAAAAACCGACGAAACAAATAGATAAAACCAACAGGAGAAAAAACCAGCTGGAAGCTACTAGAAGCTTTTCAAAACCAGAAAAAAAACATGGCTTCAGCTTCGGTGCATGTGTATCACTTTTATGGGCTGGCCCACATATAATAGTATATACCTAAATAGTTCATCCCCACTATCTCAATTCGCTCAACATGCACACATGCCACATCATCATTCCACTATTTATTTCTATTAATATGGATGGGAAATGCTATTTATATTCTCTCTCAACATACACACATCTCAACTCTGCACACATGTCATCTCATGAATCACACTAATTTTATTTTTCTCAAAATTCATGAAAGACACTGCTTAAATTCTATATACATTCAGCACTATATAATAATCAAATATAGTGTATCATATCTATTTAAAATTCCTCAAATAAATATTGGAATAAATCTTCAGAGCAACCCATGGTGTATCATCTAG
>NC_041385.1:190840461-190930896 GCF_002162155.2 Triticum dicoccoides | reverse complement strand
GGGTGCGCCTTGTACCATTATGCCTAGAACACGCACCACCTACGCCAAATAGGAAATGCCTATGTTATTTTTTGTATTTCCCTTGTATTTTTTCTAAGGCCCAATCTTAAATGCCACAACGTGTCTTCTCCACACCGTTGCCTTCGGTCTTCCCCGAAATAACTTGTTAAAGGTTACCTCTTACAAAGGTCAATCTCACCTTCTTAGACGTTTACAAGTGGCACACTGAGGGAGTCCTGGACTAAGGGGTCCTGGGACAACCGGACTATATATTTTGGTCGGACTGTTAGGCTATGAAGATACAAGACGAAGACTTCTTCCCATATCCGGATAGGACTCTTCTTGGCGTAGAAGGCAAGCTTGGCGATTCGGATATGTAGATTCCTTTCTCTATAACCGACTTTGTACAACTCTAGTCCCCTCCGGTGTCTATATAAACCAGAGGGTTTAGGCTTCTAGGGTTTAGCCACAACAATCATAACCTCATAGGCTAGACTTCTAGGGTTTAGCCATTACGATCTCGTGGTAGATCAACTCTTGTAATACTCATATTCATCAAGATCAATCAAGCAGTAAGTAGGGTATTATCTCCATAGAGAGGACCCGAACCTGGGTAAACATTGTGTCCCCCGCCTCCTGTTACCATTAGCCTTAAACGCACAGTTCGGGACCCCCTACCCGAGATCCTCCGGTTTTGACACCGACACACACTACATGTGCATCATTTGTCGCAACCCGGAAGTTTTCTTTTTCGTAAATTTGTTCATTCAAAATGTTTAATTCCTTGAACCGTGCATCCAAATCCCGAATCATTTTCATCATTGTATTTCTTGTGTCGAGATCTTCTAAATTAAATCATATGCTAATAGGTTTCAGTGTGAAAAAACCGACGTCAAAAGCACTATTTTTAACACTTTCCCCTTTTTTCAAGAAGCACAATTATGCTTTTCGCTGAAGCAAATCTGCAACTCTTCGAGATTTTGTCCCTTTTCGAGAAGCACACAACTATTCTTCCGTGGAAGCAAATATGTGCCTTCACAAGAAGCCAATCGGTGCTTCTTGTGGAAGCATATGTTTTTTCATGAAGCACAATTGCGCTTCTCACGGAAGCAAATATGTGCCTCCACGATATGCAAACATGTGCTTCTGGTAGAACCACACACCTTGTTTTCCTAGTTGTGCTTCTTCGTGAAATCAAATTTATGCCTCAATGAGAAGTAAATATGTGCTTTTTATGGAAGCACGAATTTTTCCTTTCTGTGAGATGAACAATTGTACTTCTCGTGGAAGCATAAACAAATTGCAGAACAAATTTGATATTTTTTTCTCCAAAACCTAAGGAAAACCAAAAGGCGAGAAATCATCTAAAAGTCAAAAACACGTACAAAAACAACTCTAGAGGGAGCGTCCAACGTGCAATATGTGACGGTGGTTGGACACACCAATTGGCGTGCTCTATGGGCACCAAAAGTGACCCAGAGGTCCCCGGCAAGGGGTAACCTCCAGTTAGTCACTCTAGGTCTTCCCAATACCTATTTGGCTCCTTCTGTGCCAATGAACATGTATTTCGTTAATTGGAGCGTGAAGGAATTCTGCATGGGTCGACCCATCTAAGGTTTGCAGCGGGAGAGATTTGTCTCCTGTTTTGGGAAGCTTCTTTAGTTCAGGTTTTTCTGAACCAGTTTTGTTTGGTTTTCCTTTTGTTGTTTTTTATTTATTTTCCTTTTTTGTTCCTTTTTATTTTATTTCTATCATAAAAAATGCGTCGATGTTTTAAATGGAAAACTCTTTCAAATTTATGAACATTTTCAAATCTATGATTTTTTTTGATAATCCGTGACTTTGCTCATTTTCATAAACTTTTTTCCTCAAAATCGATGAACATTTTTTAAAGAATCGTAAACTTTATTTTCTTCAAAGTTGATGGATTTTTTCCTACGAACTTTTTTTCAAAATCCCATTAACTTTTTATTCAAAATTGATGAACTTTTTCCAAATTCATGTTCTTCCTATTTGAAAATAGATGAACTTTTTTCAAAATTATTTCAACTTTTGGATTTTTCTTTCAAAATCGATGAATTATTTTAAAATCCGTGCTTTTTTTCAAAATCCATAAACTTTTTCTGTTTTTGCTAGCTTTTTTAGCGAACTTGTTAAATTTTTCTAACCTTTTTAAATCATTTTTGGGATTATTTTAACCCATGAAAGTTTTCAAAAATTTAACGGTCAACTATCAACGGGTCGGCGGTGAACCGGTTAACTATCAATTGGTCAGCCGTGAACGGGTGAATAGTCGACTAGTCAACCATGGAACCGAATGGGTGAGCACCCATGTGACACGAGCGAGTGAGCAGCCGCCGCACATGAGCGCTTGAAGCGGTCGTTGATGGGCGGACCCACAGAGCTGGCTCATGAGCGCTGCTGGAGGTAGCGGGCGCACAAGGCGCTGACGAGGAGGACACTTCCGTCTCATCTTCTCCCCCATCCGAAGTAGCATAGTAGGGCTCTCCCCCCTTTTTTTCTTATTAGGTTTGTAGTAGGTTCTTGTTTCCCTTAACTTGGTCGCTTGGCGGCATCGGCGAGGTGGTGTGGCTATAGCACATTGAATTTTTGTATGGGCTCTCCCTACTTCGACGACAATGTCCGATCTGATGTCGATGAAGGGCATGCGAGAGTAGGTGTTGTGAGATTTATGGGCTCTCTTCGAATTGTTATAGTTTGTGTGTCAATCAAGTAAAGTAGTTGGATGGATTTTTGTGCAGCGACATCAGTCTCTTCTTTCGGTTTGTTCTATGGCATGGTATATATTTTCCAACCCTTTGGGCTAGTGATGAATGATTGCAAGGCTATGATGTGTTGGGTGATGCCCCCAACCAACGTTTCTCCAACGATTTTTTCCAAGAACACACAAGGCGCATGTCTTTTGTATTAAGAAGGGGAAGACCACTTCATTGTTTTCTACATGGGGTGCATTCATAGGTAGAAATATGATGACCCGCAAGTATAGGGGATCAATCGTAGTCCTTTCGATAAGTAAGAATGTCAAACCCAACGAGCAACAAGGTGGCCCAATCCTTTTTATAGCAAAGGATAAGCTGGAACGTTCTCTTATAGTAAGCAAAACATTCTCGAGGACACATGGGAATTGTCATCTAGTCACGTTCATCATGTTTAGTTGATTTGGATTCGCTACATTGATAATTTGATATGTGGGTGGACTGGTGCTTGGGTGATGTTCTTACTTGAACAAGCAACCCACTTATGATTACCCCCTCTCGCAAGTATCCGCAACTACGAAAGGAGAATTAAGATAAATCTAACCATAGCATGAAACATATCGATCCAAATTAGCCCCTTATGGAATAACACATAAACTAGGGCTTAAGCTTCTATAACTCTGGCAATTCATCATCTACTTATTACTCCCCAATGCCTTCCCTTAGGCCCAAGTATGGTGAAGTGTCATGTAGTCGACGTTCACATGACACCACTAAAGGAAGAACAAAATACATATCATCAAAATATTGAATGAATACCAACTTCACATGATTACTTATAATAAGACTTCTCCCATGTCCTTAAGAGCAAAAGTAACTACTTACAAATCATATTCATGCTCAAGATTAGAGATGTATTGAATATGCTTGAGGATCTGAAAAATTAATCTTCCACCAAATAAATGAACTAGCATCAAATATAAGATGTAATCAACACTACTAGCAACCCACATATACCAATATGAGGTTTTGGGACAAAGATTGAATACAAGAGATGTACTAGCGTTTGAGAGGATATGGTGCTGGTGAAGCTGTTGATGAAGATTGGTCCTGCCACGATGAGAGGATCGTTGGTGATGTCGATGAATTTGATTTCCCCCTCCCGGGGGGAAGTATCCCTAGCGAAATCGCTCCCTCCGAGAGCAAATGTGCTCCTGCCCAGGTTTCACCTCAAGACAACGACACTTTGTCTCAAAAGTCTTCTTCTTATTTTTTCTAGGGTAAAATCCTTCATATAGTAGAAGATGGGCACCGAAGGCTAGCTGTGGGCCCCACAAGGCATCATGGCGCGCCCTGGGGGGTGGGCGTGCTTTGTTGCCTTGTGGGCAACTGGTGGCCCCCTATGGTATTTCTTTGTCCATTATTTGTTATATGTTCAATAAAAAATCCTCATGAAGTGTCAGGTCATTTGTAGCTCCGTAGAATAGCTATCTCGGTTGTAGCTCTTTTAGGTCTAGAATTCCAGCTACCAGTAATTTTCCCCTCCATGTAATTTTGCAAATTAAGAGAGAAAAGGCATTAGAATTGCATCATCAAGTGAAATAATGACCAAAACCATTATAAATAACAGTAAGAAAACATGATGCAAAATGGACGTATCAACTCCCCCAAGCTTAGACATCACTTGTCCTCAAGCGAAAGCCAACCCAATAATCATGACCACATGTTTAGACATACCCAGAGAGAGAGAGAGAGAGAGAGGGAGGGAGAGAGATAGATAGATAGATAGATAGATAGATAGATAGAGAGAGGCGTTGATAAAACAAAGTACGAACATGATATCATCATGTTCATTATCATAGCAGCAAATATTTATCATATAACTTCTCATAATCAAGTAACAATTCATTCACAACTTTTAAGTATTAAGTATAAACTTTCTTGAAAACGAACAAACTATGTTCCGAGTCATCAAAACAATCACGATTAATCATATTCCAGGAAGAGTCTATGTAAGAGCTTTTGTTTTAGCAAGTCCAGATATCCAACTATCATATATTCTTCTATGATTGCTAACACTCAATGCATATTTCTAGGAACAAACGGTTCCGTCAGACACATAGGAAGATGGGGGTTTATTGTTTTCACCTCCAACTCGTTTATCTCGAGGATAATGTCAACAATAATAAATCATGATTACCTACATCCAACTGGATATATATGCCTGGATCTTTCCCCACCACATGATGCTTGCCAAGTAAAGGATAAATAAGAATGGAATAGGGGATAATCACTACTGACTCTTGCATAAAAGTAAATACAAAAAGTAAAAGATAGGGCCTTCGTAGAGGGAAGCAGAGGTTGTCATGTGCTTTTTAGTTTTGGATGTGCAAGCTCTTAATGTAAAGGAACACCACTTTATATTTCCTCTTATGATATCAACCATTATTATGCAGTCCATCACTTTTATTTATTTTCCATCACAAGATCATACAAAGCTTATTTCCCCTTACAATAAAACATAATACATACCTAGGAGCAATTTTTATTGCTTTTGCATCGATGACAACTTACTTGAAGGATCTTATTCAATCCATAGGTTGATATAGTGGACTCTCATGACAAGAAACCGAGTTTAAGGGGTTATGGGTGTACAAGTAGTATCTCTACTTAGTACGGAGTTTTGGGCTGGCAAAAGATTATAAGCAAGCACCACATGTTAGAGGATCCATGACAATATACCTTCTATGTGAATATAAGCAAACATAACTCATTACGTTGTCTTCCTTGTCCAGTATCAACTATTTGTCCAAGAAGAAAATATTTGATGGGGGCTCACAATCATAAAAGATGTCCAAGATAGTATATTTATATGTGAATCCTCTCTCCCTTTAATAACCTTGCATGAATTGCATCAATGACCAACACTATGTTTGTTAATTTCCAATAAATCTTATCAACCATACTCTTTCTATGTGGAGTTATTACTTCCCATGGGATTAGCGTACGAGCTTTTATTCCTTTTTATTGCAAAGATTGAAACAAGAAAGTAAATAAGAAAAACTCAAACTACTCTTTATTATATAACTCTCACACATGATTACATAGATAGGTAGATCACGAAGCAAGCACTCAAAACTAGATCATACTAAACTTTTATTCTTCTAAATCACGAAATAACTAAGGATCGAACTAAGATAGATAACAATGGTAAAAGTGATGGTGATATGATACTGGGGCACCTCCCCCAAGCTTGGAACAAGAAAAGGGTGGTGCCCAAGTATCTTTCTTTGGTGATGGTGGTGATGAAGTGGTAGGCTTGTCCTTCATGACGCTAATTAGGATCTCCTTCAAACTCTGTATTTCTCAGAGCACGTGTTGGATCATCTCCGCATTGTTTTGGACTTTAACCGTAATATGCTTATTCTCTGGTCCCCAAGCATTCTTTCCCGCATCACTTTCACTTGGACGAGATATGTCCCAATTGCAAGGTATGTGCATACGTGGAGTATTCTCAACTCCATAATTGTTAACCAAATTACAAAAAATATTCCTATGTAGCCTGTGCAAGGGCCTCCTAGGGATAGGTCCCTATCATACCTCTCGACTTCCATGGCTCAGTGTCGTCCTCATAGCTTGATGGGGGTTTGGAGTAGTAGAGATGCTGGCAAGGGTACCCCTTTTGAAGGCCAGAGGATGAATTTCCAGTGAATCCCCCTCATCTTCTTCCATGGTAACCTCCTCCTTCTCTTCTCTCTTGAGTTCCATTTGCAATAACCAAGCGTCGTCCCCCACATTGTGATACACTCTTCAAAACGTCCAGGAATATATATAATGATTTTTTTTCTTGCGAAACAAGTATTCAGGAAGAAAACGGAGTCGGGAAGGCACACGAGGGGCCCACAATGCAACCCGACGCCCCTTGGGGGTGGGTGTGCCCTGTTGCCATGTGACCTCCTCGTGGGTCCCCTTGGTTGGTTCTTATTTTTGTAGTTTTTCTAATATTCCAAAACGGACAAAAATAATTTTTAAGGAATTTTTGGAGTTGGTTAACTTACGTATCACATACCTACTCCTTTTCAGGGTTCTGAAGCGTTCTGGAACGTTTCTTTTATGTGTTCCTATGGTTTCATTGTTTGAATAATATTAGTTTCAACATTAATGGGCGTACCTAAGATATAATGTTTAATTCTTTGTCCATTAACCACTCTCGGATTACAGCCCTCGACATTATTGATCTTGATAGCTCTGGTGCGATGAACTTGTTTGACAATATATGGCCCTTCCCATTTGGAGAGAAGTTCCCCTGCAAAGAATCTTAACTAAGAATTGTACAATAGCACTTTATCACCTACTTTAAATTCCCATTTTTTAATTCTCTTATCATGCCATATTTTAACTATTTCTTTAAACAACTTGGCATTTTCATAAGCTTGGGTCCTCCATTCATCTAGAGAGCTAATATCAAATAAACTCTTTTCACCGGCAAGTTTGAAATCATAATTAAGTTCTTTTATTACCCAATAGGCTTTATGTTCTAATTAAAGAGGCAAATGACATGCTTTTCCATAGACCATTTTATATGGGGACATGCCCATAGGATTCTTATAAGTAGTTCTATAAGCCCATAATGCATCGTCAAGTTTCTTAGACCAATTCTTTGTAGCTGTACTAACGGTCTTTTGCAAAATTAATTTTATTTCTCTATTGCTCAATTAAAATTGACCAGTAGACTGAGGATGATAAGGTGATGCAATTCTAGGGTTACCATCATATTTAGTTGGAAGTGTACGAAATGCACCCTTAATGAAATGTGAACCACCATCAGTCATTAAATATCTAGGAACTACAAACCTCGGGAAAATAACTTATTTAGCATTTTAATAGAGGTGTTGTGATCAACATACTAGTTGGAATAGCTTCTACCTACTTAGTAACATAATGAAAAACAACTAAAATATGAGTATACCCATTAGAGGAAGGAAAATGTCCCATATATTCGAAACCCCAAACATCAAATGGTTCAATAACAAGTGAATAATTCATAGGCATTTCCCGACATCTACCAATATTACCAATTATTTGACATTCATCACAACAAAGGACGAACTTAGGTGCATCTTTGAAGAGAGTAGGCCAATAAAAACCAGACTATAGTACCTTATGTACAGTTCTGTCTCCTGCATGGTGTCCTCCATATGCCTTGGAATGGCACTTCCGTAGGATATGTTCCTATTCATGCTCAGGTACACAACGTCTAATAACACCATCTACCCCTTATTTATATAAATGTGGGTCATACCAAAAGTAATATATTAAATCAAAGAAGAACTTTTTCTTTTGTTGGCATGTGTAACTATGTGGTATATATTTGGCAACAATGTAGTTAGCATACACTGCATACCAAGGACTATTACGAGAAGAAGCATTCACAACAACAAATTTCTCATCTGGAAAACTATCATCAATAAGTAGTGGATCATCAAGAACATTTTCCATCCTAAACAAGTTATCTGCTACAGGATTCTCAACTCCTTTTCTATCAACAATATGCAAATCAAACTCTTGTGATAATAGAACCCACCTAATAGTCTAGGTTTAGCATCTTTCTTTTCCATAAGATATTTAATAGCAACATGATTGGTGTGAATAGTAACTTTAGAATCAACAATATAAGGTCTAAATTTATCACATGCAAAAACAACTGCTAGAAATTATTTCTCAATAGTAGCATAATTCTTTTGAGCACTGTCTAGAGTCTTAGTAGCATAATGAATAACATTAAATTTCTTATCAACTATGTGACCTAGAACAACACCAATAGCATAATCACTAGCATCACACATAATTTCAAAAGCAGATTTTAATTAGGTGATTGAATGATAGGTGCATGGATTAAGGCTTTCTTTAGTATGTCAAAGACTTCTACACAATCATCGTCGAAAACAAATGGAACATTTTTTTGTAGAAGGTTAGTAAGAGGCCTAGAAATTTTCGAGAAGTCTTTAATGAACCTACTATAGAAACTAGCACAACCAAGGAAACTTCTTATACCTTTAATATCTTTAGGACATGGCATTTTCTCAATTGCATCAACTTTAGCTTTATCTACTTCAATACCTCGTTCAGAAATTTTATTCCCAAGTACTATAACTTCGTTCAGCATGAAGTGTCACTTCTCCCAATTCAAGAAAAGATTGGTTTTATGACATACCTGCAAAACTCAGTTAAGATTACTTAAGCAATCATCAAAAGAAGTTCCAGAAACTGAGAAATCATCCATGAATTTCTCAACAATCTTTTCACAAAAATCAAAGAATATAGCAGCCATACATTTTTGAAAAGTAGCGGGTGCATTACGTAAACCAAAAGGCATACATGGTAAGCGTAAGTTCCATAAGGACAAGTAAAGGTGGTTTTCTCTCGATCCTCTTTTGCTACAGGTATTTGAGAAAAAACAGAATATCCATCAAGGAAACAAAAATGTGTATGCTTAGATAACCTTTATAACATTTGATCAATAAAGGGCAAGAGCTAATGATCTTCTCTAGTAGCTTTATTTAATTTCCCGAAATCAATCACCATCCTATAACCAGTTACAATTCTTTGTGGGATAAGTTCATTTTTAACATTAGGAATAAAAGTAATGCCTCCTTTCTTAGGGACACAATGAACATGCATTACCCATCTACTATAAGCTATAGGATAAATTATACCTACTTCCAAAAGGTTTAACATTTTCGTTGTTACCACATCCTTCATTTTAGGATTCAGACAACGTTGATGATCAATGACCGGTTTAGCGTCTGGCTCCATATTAATCTTGTGTTGTCATAATGTGGGGTTAATGCCCTTAAGATCATCAAGAGTGTATCCAATTTTAGCACGATGCTTCCTTAGAGTTTGAAGTAATCTATTTTCTTCACGCTCTCAAAGGTTAGCATTGATAATAACATGATATATCTTCTTTTCATCAAGCTAAGCATATTTTCAGTGTATCGATTAGTTTCTTTAATTCAAACACAGGGTCACTCTTAGGTGGGATAGAATCTCCCAAAGTTTCAATAGGAAAATTGTATTTAAGGATAGATGCTTGTTTAAAGAATATCTCATCTATTTCATTCATATGCATATCATTTTCATGGTCTAGAAAATATTGTTCTAATGGATCAGTAGGTGGTACGGTAATAGAAGCAAGACCAATAACTTCATCTTTACTGGATAATTCCTTTTCATGTGGTTGTCTACTAAACTCTAAGAAATTGAATTCATGAGATACATCACCAAAATTAACACTGTCTGGTTCCCTAGTAAAATCAATTTTAGCATTAACAGTATTCAGGAAAGGTCTATAAAAATAATGGAAAAATTGTCTTGTGGAGATCCAAGGACTAGAAAATCCGTCGGGTATTTGATCTTACCGCACAATACTTCAACATCTCTAACAATCCTGAGCGGTTGAATATTATCTCTATTTGAAAGCTTAATAGTAACATCAATGTCTTTTATCTCAATAGGTGCAATATCATTCATAACTTCTTGATAAATAGAAAATGGAATAGCACTCACACTAGCACCCATATCACAAAAACCATGATACCAATGATCTCCAATCTTAACAGAAACAACGAGCATGCCAACAACATGTTCATTTTTATTTAGGGTGTCCTGCTTAGCAATCCTAGTTGCTTCCACACAGAAATATATGATATGACCATTAATATTATCAACTAATAGTTCTTTAACCATTGCAACATTAGGTTCTACTTTAATTTGTTCAAAGGGTTTATGTGTTTTAATATTAATCTTATGAATCACAGTCATAGCTTTAGCATGTTCCTTAATTCTAACAGGGAAAGGAGGTTTCTCAATATAAGCAGTGGGAACAACTGGATCGACATTATAAATGATCGTTTCGTATTTAGCTATAATGGGTTCCTCACAATTTTCTTCAATAGGTGGATGAAATTTAAACCACTTCTCCTTAGGGAAATCGGCATGAGCAGCAAATGATTCACAAAAAGTGGCTACCATCTCAGAGTCGAGTCCATATTTAGTACTAAACTTATGAAAATCACCATTTTTTCATAAAAGATTTAACACAATCAAACTCAAGATTTACACCTGAATCTTTACCTTTGTCAATTCCCCAATCTTCAGAGTTGTGTTTAATTCTCTCCAGAAGAACCCATTTGAATTCAATAGTTTTCTTCATAAAGGAACGAGTAGAAGAAGTGTCGAGCATGGATTGATCATACAATAATTTCTCTTGAGAGCTCATGATTGGGGCATGTGTACGTCACATATTTAAGCCTCCCCCAAGCTTGATCGATACTTTATCCTTCACGAGGCCAAAATTATATATATAATTCCGATCACGATGAACCAAATGCACATGATAAAACTTTTGGTGAAATTACAGCTTCAACTGGTTCCAGTCCCATGTTCCGTTATCATCCAATAGCATATACCACATCAGTGAATCCCCCCCCCCAAAGATAAAGGGAATATCTTCTTCTTAACTCTATCCCGATAAACCAACAAGATTAAAGAATCCACAATTTTCATCTATGTATATTAAGTGCATATCAGGATGTACTTCCTGATCTCCTTCATAAAGATTTGCTAACAGTTTCTCTAATATGTACCCGAAGGAATCTCATAATAAATATTTTCAGTAGGTTCAGTAGGTTAATGGGCAACTTTTATTGCTTCCGGTCAAGGTGAAGATACCCTGAATAAACCCCTCACATGATTATTTTCCATACTGACAAGTGACAGAAAATTTTAGCACATAATATAAATGTTTCCTTACCAAATTCCACTTACCAAAGGCGCTTCACTCCCCGGCAACGACATCGGGAAATAGTCTTGATGACCCGCAAGTATAGGGGATCAATCATAGTCCTTTCGATAAGTAAGAGTGTTGAACCCAATGAGGAGCAGAAGGAAGTGATAAGCGGTTTTCAGCAAGGTATCTCTGCAAGTACTGAAAGTAGCGGTAACAGATAGTTTGGTAGCAAGGTAATTCGTAACAAGTAACAATTAGCAATAGTAAGAAAGGTGCAACAAGGTGTACCAATCCTTTTTATAGCAAAGGACAAGCCAGATAGTTCTCTTATATAAAGCAAAGTGTTCCTGAGGACACATGGGATTCTCGTCTAATCACATTCATCATGTTTAGTGGATTCTCGTTCGCTACTTTGATAATTTGATATGTGGGTGAACCGGCGCTAGGGCATTGTTCTTACTTGAACAAGCAACCTTCTTATGCTTACCCACGCTCACAAGCTTCTGCAACTATGAAAGAAGAATTAAGATAAATCTAACCATAGCATCAAACATATGGATCCAAATCAGCCCCTTACGGAATAACACATAAACTAGGGTTTAATCTCTATCACTCTCACAACCCATCATTTACTTATTACTCCCCAATTCCTTCACTTAGGCGCAACTATGGTGAAGTGTCATGTAGCCGACGTTCACATGACACCACTAATGGAAGAACAACATACATATCTTCAAAATATTGAACAAATACCAACTTAACATGATTACTTATAACAAGACTTCTCCCATGTCCTCAAGGACAAAAGTAACTAATCACAAATCATATTCATGTTCAAGATTATAGATGTATTAAATATTCTCGAGGATCCGAACATTTAATCTCCCACCAAATAAACCAACTAGCGTCAACTACAAGATGTAATCAACACTACTAGCAACCCACAAGTACCAATCTGAGGTTTTGGGACAAACATTGAATACAGGAGATGAACTAGGGTTTGAGAGGAGATGGTGCTGGTGAAGATGTTGATGAAGATTGGTCCTCCCATGAAGAGAGGATCGATGGTGATGTCGATGGCTTCGATTTCACCCACCCAGAGGGAAATATCCCCGGGATTGCTCCGCCAGAGAGCAAAAGTGCTCCTGCCCAAGTTCCACCTCAAGACGGCAACACTTCATCCCAAAAGTATTCCTCTTATTTTAAGGGTAAAACCATTCATATAGCAGAAGATGGGTACAAGAGGCCAGTTGTGGGTCAAACAAGGCATCAGGGCGCGCCGAGGGGGTGGGAACACCATGTTTCCTTGCGGGCAAATGGTGGCCCCCTATGGTATTTCTTGGTTCCACTATTTATTTATACATTTCGTAGAAAATCCTCGTGAAGTTTTAGGTCATTTGGAGCTCCGTAGAATAGCTATCTCTGATGTAGTTCTTTTAGGTCCAGAATACCAACTACAGGCAATTTGCCCCTCCATGTAAATCTTGAAAATTAAGAGAGAAAAGGCATTCAAATTGCATCATAAAGTGAAATAATGAACAAAAGCATTATAACTAACAGTAGGAAACATGATGCAAAATGTACGTATCAGAACATACCCCTCCATGAGCACCTAGGCACTAGCTTATATTTCCTAAAGCTCCGTGAGATCTAGCGAACTTCCACATAGGAAATCCTTCTCTAATTCCCCTGATCAGTAGTTAGGGCATCATGGACACCTTCTCAAAGACGTGCTCGTTCCTTTCTTTCCAGAGGACACCGAGGGTGCAACAGATGATGGCATTCAATTCCTTTGCGAGCCAGTGATGTCTACTAGACAACTTTATTCTTGTAGACTCGTGTTGGGACTCCAAGCACATAAACTCATAATATAACTATCATCTAACTTTAAGCGTGCAGACCCTACGGGTTCGAGAACTATGTAGACATGACCGAGACACGTCTCCGGTCAATAACCAATAGTGGAACCTGTATGCTCATATTGGCTCCTACATATTCTACGAAGATCTTTATCGGTCAAACCGCATAACAACATACGTTGTTCCTTTTGTCATCGGTATGTTACTTGCCCGAGATTCGATCGTCGGTATCTCAATACCTAGTTCAATCTCATTACCGACAAGTCTCTTTACTCGTTACGTAATGCATCATCCCATAACTAACTCATTAGCTACATTGCTTGCAAGGCTTATAGTGATGTGCATTACCGAGAGGGCCCAGAGATACCTCTCCGACAATCGGAGTGAAAAATCCTAATCTCGAAATATGTCAACTCAACAAGTACCTTTGGAGACACCTGTAGAGCACCTTTATAATCACCCAGTTATGTTGTGACGTTTGGTAGCACACAAAGTGTTCCTCCGGTAAATGGGAGTTACATAATCTCATAGTCATAGGAACATGTATAAGTCATGAAGAAAGCAATAACAACATACTAAATGATCAAGTGCTAAGCTAACGGAATGGGTCAAGTCAATCACATCATTCTCCTAATGATGTGATCCCGTTAATCAAATGACAACTCATGTCTATGGTTAGGAAACTTAACCATCTTTGATTCACGAGCTACTCAAGTAGAGGCATACTAGTGACACTCTGTTTGTCTATGTATTCACACATGTATTATGTTTCCGGGTAATATAGCTCTAGCATGAATAATAAACATTTATCATGATATGAGGAAATAAATAGTAACTTTATTATTGCCTCTAGGGCATATTTACTTCATAGGGTTCATACTTTCACTAGTGCAATCTCTCAACAGTGCTAACATAATTGAATCATATAACCATCTGTCAACATGCAACAAAGAGTCACTCTAAAGTTCTTATCTAGCGGAGAACATAAGATGAAATTGTTTGTAGGGTACGAAACCACCTCAAAGCTATTCTTTCCGATCAATCCATTGAGCTATTCCTATAAGTGTGCTACTTGTGATCTGTGTTGGTATTTCCTCGAAGATGAGAGGATGATGCAGTATAGCAGAGGTAAGTATTTCCCTCAGTAATGAAACCAAGGTTATCAATCCTGTAGGAGAACCAAGCAACACTATGTAAACAATTCGTGCATACAAACAACAAATACTTGCAACCCAACGTGTAAAGGGGTTGTCAATCCCTAAACGGTTACGAGCAAGATTAAATTGTATATGGTTATATAAATAGAACTAACTAAGTTGCAAAATAAAATAAATAAAAGAAAATTTTAGCAAGGTATTTTTAGGATTTTTATATGATAAAAGATAGACCCGGGGGCCATAGTTTTCACTAGAGGCTTCTCTTGAGAAAATAACATCCGGTGGGTAAACAAATTACTGTTGAGCAATTGATAGAAAAGCAAACAATTATGACGATATCCAAGGCAATGATCATACATAGGCATCACGTTCGAGATTAGTAGACCGAAACAATTCTGCATCTACTACTATTACTCCACACATCGACCGCTATCCAACATGCATCTAGTGTATTAAGTTCATGGAAAAATGGAGTAATGCATTAGGCAAGATGACATGATGTAGACAAGATAAACTCATGTATGAATACATCCCATCTTTTTACCCTTAATGGCATGTCCCCTTCTGTCACTAGGATTGAGCACCGCAAGATCGAACCCATCACAAAGCATCTCTTACGATGGCAAGACAAATCAATCTAGCTGGCCAAACCAAACCAATAAATCGGAGAAGAAATACGAGGCTATATTAATCATGCATAAAAGAGTTCAGAGAGAACTCAAATAATATTCATGGATAGATCTGATCATAAACTCACAATTCATTGGATCTCAACAAACACACCACAAAAAAGAATTACATCGGATAGAACTTCAAGAACTCATGGAGAACATTGTATTAAAGAACATCGAGAGAGAAGAAGCCATCTAGCTACTAACTATGGAGCCGTAGGTCTGTGGTAAACTACTCACGCATCATCGAAGGGGCAGCAAGGAAGAACCCCTCTGTGATCGTTTGCCTCTCCGGTAGAGTGCCGGGAAAGGCCTCTAGATTGAATCTTGTGGTTCTGTAACTTGCGGCGGCGAAAAAAGTATTTCTTGAACTGCCTAAGATTTTTGGGATTTATGGGTATTTATAGACTCGGAATTAGGCCAGACGGAGCTTCAGGGGCCCCACCACCCATCATGGCGCGCCTACCCCCTGGGCGCGCTTTGGTGGTGTGGGCCCATGATCCCACGTCTGATCTTCTCCCAAAGCTTCTAGTGTTCATTATGTCCAGAAACAATCTCCAAACTATTTCATGGCATTTGGACTTCGTTTGGTACTGACATTCTGCAAAACCAAAAACAAGCAAAAACCAACAACTGGCACTGGGCACTAGGTTGACAGGTTAGTCCCAAAGAATGATATAAAGTTGCTTGTAAATGTATATAAAACATCCAAGATTGATACTTTAATAGCACGGAACAATAAAAAATTATAGATACATTGCAGACGTATCAAGCATCCCCAAGCTTAGTTCCTGCTCGTCCTTGAGTAGGTAAATGATAAAAACGGAATTTTTGATGTGTAATGCTACCTAACATATTCATCACATACTATTTTCTTTGTAGAATGGACATTTGGACTTTAAATAATTCAAAGCAATAGTGTATAATTTGACATGAAGACCTCAATACTCAAGCATATCAACAAGCAACCATATCTTTCAAAATATCAACACTAAAGAAAGTTATCCCTAGACCATCATGCTCAGTCATTGATCCATTCATGAAACATACTCAAATATTAGCTACACCCAATGCACAAGTATGACAATAGTGTTCCCTAGTTGGTGCTTTATAAGAGAAGATGGACACTCAAAATAAATTTTTTTTTTGCATAAAAGTAAGTAGAAAGGCCCTTCACAGGGGAAAGCAGAGATTTGTAGAGGTGCCATAGCTCAAAGTTTGAATTGAGAGATAAAAATATTTTGAGAGGCATGCTTTTCTTGTCAACGAAAACAACAGAGAATTCCCAACATCTTCCATGCTAAATAAATCATAGGCAGTTCCCAAACATAAAATAAAGTTTATTTCGTTTCCACCATTCTTTCACAATCCATGGCTAGTCGTATCCCTGGGTGCCTTCCATACCAACACTTTCCAAGAAATTTATTATGAACAATATTTTTTTTCATTTTGGGACTGCGCATCCCTATTACCTGCCATACTCTCGCGCAATGACAAGTGAATAAACACTAATCTTGAGAATAACATACGTAGCATAGAAAATATTGGCCACCCCCTGCCGGTTCATGAGTGGTAAGCACACAAAACAGAAATTTATTTTGAATATTGGAGTTGGCACATACAAATTTACTTGGAACGACATGGAAATATCGCATATAGGTAGGTATGGTGGACTCATTTGGCACAATTTTGGTTTAAGGAGTTGGATACTCAAGCAGTATTCCCGCTTAGCACAAATGAAGGCTAAGAAATATATTGAGAAGCGACCAACCAAAAAATGAAAACGGGTAAGACGATGGCTCCCCCCTCCACCACCTCTCGGGCGACTCCTAGGGCAACTCCTCCGGCAATCCATGGCGCTCCAACCTTGTGAATCTCTCCGGCCAAGATGGTGCCCCCTCTCCTGGATCTTTCTCCGGGAGTGGAAATTGCCAACAAGGTTAGAGCCAAATTCTCCACTTCTATTCATTGCCTCGATCCCACCCAAGCTTTCCACCTAGTGGTTTCATTTAGCCATTCTTCTTTCCTCCTAAATGTTGATCACGTTGGATTAGCCCTAGAGGCTTGCATTGGGGGGTCTCCATCCCATCTCAATGTTTCTCTCATCCGTGGCCAAGTCTTTAAATTCTCTGTTATTTCTAAGGCGGTTGGATTTATGATCTATCGCTTAAGATCTTTTCAATGCCCCATTTTTTCATGTCATTTTCACCTATAGGGGTTTGGTGGACCATCATGGATTAGAGAATACAATCTTTGGCTTTACGAGATAGAGCACGAATGGACTACGGTCTCTAGATCCCCTCCAGAACATCTCACCGGTGCTAATTCTGTTCCCATCGGCGCTCGGCGACCACCTAACCCATCATCTTGCTCCACTCCAGCGGCCGTCAACCGTACCCCATCATCATTGGATCACGTGCCAATGGCGAGCGGGATTATCTCCATTCAAAATTCTATCCCCGAAGACCCTGCTCAAAGGCTTCCTGATGCACCATGACCCACCTCCACATCACTTTTGTCTGGAGCCCAGCCCACTTCCATCACCAACCCCCGACCCGATCAAGCCCACCACAATGTACATGGCCCACATGGCCATCAACAAACTCCTCTTTTATCTTTCTGTGGTAAATGCTTATCTCCTGGACACCTACGTATCGAGTGCAAAAATCAGTTTAGATGCCGATCTTGTTTTCGTTACGGGCATATATCCCGATTCTGTTTCTTATCTAAAAACAAAACCCCTGTCTATCGGGTAAAACCCCACCAAACTCCCCCTCGCCCTCCCACACCCGTACCCGATAACCCTCACGATGACTCATCTCCCCAAAACCCCACCCCTCCCCCTCTATTCGACCGCCTGACCTGCCAAACCCCCTGCTCGCCATTACACCCCTGCTCTGCTCCGTCGTGTTTCTCCTTTGTCACCCCAACATCCTCTGCCAACATGGCCACCTACCCATGCGACCCCCTCCCCCTCCCACCGGGAATTGCCATCATGGATGCCCAAGGAAACCGCCGTCGTCGTTCCTACCATTACCTTGGCGGAGAAGCTCTAGTCCAATCTGGGGACTGGGCCATCATCTCCCTCGCCCCGCCTCCGGATCCTAACCAGTTCAACACGGACGCCATGCTCATTCGTCACTATCTTGACCATGAGCGTGGCTTCCGCATTGCTGAAGTATCCAGGTGCGGCATGGGAGCCGCCCTCGTCCGCTTCCAGCATGCCTGCGACATCGACACTGCTATCGCCAATAGTCCCTACTTCGTAGGTGACTCGACTCTGCGTGTTATCCGTCATGACCGAGGTATTAACTATCGATACTGCACCTTCTCACATGATGTTTGGATCATGATGGTCAATTACCCTCTTGAGGCATGGAGACCTGATAAAGTCCATGAATCTGTCAGTGGATTTGCCAAGTTTTTAGTTTGGAATAGAGATCTATCCAATAGAGCCCGTATTTTGGTCAAGATTAGAGTGCCTGATCTTTTGGAAATTCCTGTCAGTCATGTCATATGTGAAAGCCTTGATGATTATGGCCATGGGCAATCTTGGACTAGTGCTGTGTATATTTTGTCAACCGAACTACTTGGTGCTATGGGTGGCGATGAAGACCCGACCCCCCCTGATGGTACCCTGCATCCCATGCCTCATGCTCCTTTTGGGGGTATATGGAACGATGCTGATTTTATCCACAATGAAGACCTGCATGCTACGCCTGCTGCCCACCATGCCCCTGAAGATGATCAAGAGGACATTCCCATGGTGCATACCCCACCCCAAGACCCTGAGAATGCTCACCAGGATCAACCTATTCAGCCTGCAGTTCAAGCTGCTGATGCTTTTCTTGCTCTGCATGACATGATGTCCAAAATTATCACCTCTGCACCTGGAGTTCTTGAGATGCTCGATGATGCTGTTGTGGTCGGTACCCATGTTCAATTGATCAATGTTGATGATGCCATGGTACTGTGAAGAAATGCCTGCTAACTATCGTTACTGAAGCCCCGCCTGAACCTATGAACCCCACTGTCATGATTTCTGAAGAGCTGGATATTTCTGAAACTGCTGCTGTTGCTCTGTCATCCAATCATGAACCTGACATGTCTCCTGCCATGCAAGATTTCATGGCCAGTAACCCAAATTCTCCATCTGCTGAACCAACTGCTCCTCCTGCATTTCCGTGCAACCATGTGGTCAATAAAAGAAAGAAGGCCAATGCTCCACTTGATGTGAATGATCTGCGCCGCAGCCGCCGCCTTGCTGGTCTAAGTGTGGGATTCAAGAACGAAGCTGCTGCAAACAAGGCCAAAAACATCAGCAACTGCCAGAAGAATCTCAACACTGAATTTGAGCATGAAGTCAGAGACCCAACTGCTCCTCCACCACCTGATCTGCCACTTGGAACAATCCAAGCGCTGGCCACAAAGCAGTGCCTGATTCCTTCTAAGGAGGTTTCTGAAGAGAAGTTGATGGCCAAGGTGGACCATTAATAAAGAACCTAGATGCTTTATATGGTCTTGTTTCTACAAGATCAATGTTGAAATCAGACAATGTGTTTACTTTATCTGTTTTGGGATTTATTATCTGTTTTTATCATGAACTTGGGTTGTAAGGAGTTAGACTCCATATTATTTACTTCTGAGTGGAACATCATGCACTATTTATCCTATGTTTCAAGTGGTCTGAATGGTCAGTGGAGTATGTACCTGCTACTTATTAGCATTATTTTTTACCAGAACAAATGGCTATCATATTTTTCCATTTCCTATAATTGTTGCAATGTCTCTTTGGATCTGATTATGTCTATCCAAGACAATCACCTGCCTTCTATTTTGATAAATGAGTAGAAACTGGAACATACTAAATTGGAATGTCAAAGGGATTAATTCCCAGATTAGATGGGATGATATTAGAGAAAAAATTGAATAAAGCAACTATGGCATTATTTGTTTGCAAGAAACTAAGAGAGATTATTTTGATCAAGCTTACCTCAGAAAATTTTCACCAAGAAGATACAACCAATTTGCATATACTGCCTCTGTTGGACTATCTGGAGGTATTATTACTATATGGAATGATAGTCTTTTTTCAGGGTCTGTTGTCAGCCAAAATACATACCAAATCACTGTGAAGTTAGCATGCAATCTATCTGGCAACATTTTCTACATCAGCAATATTTATGGACCCTGCCACAATGATGACAGAACTGAATTTTTTGACTGGCTGAGTAATATTGATGCCTCTCAGATGGATCATTGGATTCTAATGGGAGATTTCAACCTAATAAGGAGTCCACTTGACAGGAACAGACCAGGAGGAGACACCAACAATATGATTATGTTTAACAGCCTACTCCAACAACAGGATCTTGTGGAAATACCTATCAAGGGTAGAAATTTCACCTGGTCCAACATGTAGGACTCTCCATTTCTGGAAAAGCTTGATTGGATTTTTACTTCTGCCAACTGGACCCTGACTTTCCCAAATACATTGGCACACCCACTTGCTAGAGTTACTTTAGATCATATTCCTATTCACATTCAGATTGGCAGTGATATTCCAAAATCCTGTATATTCAGATTTGAAAATTATTGGTTTGAATTTGATGGATTCTATGAAACTGGTATTCAATGTTGGAACAAAAATCTACAATTGACAAAATCTGCCAAGGATACTGCTGCCAGGTTCAAATGTCTTAGAATGGGTTTAAAAAAATGGAGCAAAAACCTGTCAAAACTTAACACCAATATATCTGCATGCAACTATGTTCTATCTATGATTGATGGCATTGAGGATCAAAGAAACCTGAGCACCATTGAAGCAAACTTCAGAATTATTATCAAGAATCACATAACCAAGCTATTGGAAGTAAAAAGAATATATTGGAAATCCAGGTTTAAGATGAGAAGTATACAACTTGATGATGAAAATACTAAATTTTTCCATGCCATGGCTACCCAAAGCTACAGAAAGAATTTCATAACATCTATTCAAGATGAAGATGGGACCCCTTTCCAAAATCATGACCACAAGGCTGCCATTATTTGGAAATCATACAAAGATAGACTGGGAAAAGCTATCAACCCACCTATGCTATTCAATCTTGAGGAAATTATTCAGCCTAAAAATCTATCTGAGCTTGAGGCCCCTTTTTCCATGGATGAAATTGACCAAGTTATTAAAGACATCCACTCTGACAGAGCACCAGGACCTGATGGTTTTAATGGCCTATTTCTGAAGAAATGTTGGAATATCATCAAACAAGATATTTACACTATGATTTGAGATTTTTTTGAAGGGAACATTGATATTCAGAGTATTAATACTGCTTTTATTACTCTCATCCCAAAGATTACAAACCCTATTGACATGAATGACTTCAGGCCCATTTCTCTGGTCAGCCTTCCTCTCAAAATCATCACAAAGCTCATGGCCAATAGAGCTCAGAAAATCATTAACTCCGTCATTCATCAGAATCAATATGGCTTCATAAAAGGGAGAAATATCCAGGACTGCTTGGGATTTGCATTTGAATACATTCATTTATGTCATCAATCAAGAAAACCTATCATCATACTCAAACTTGATTTTGAGAAAGCTTTTGACAAGATTGAATACAATGCAATTATTGCCATGTTGAAAGAAAAGGGTTTTGGTCCAAGATGGATTCAGTGGGTTACCAATATACTCAATACTGCATCAACATCTGTTCTGTTAAATGGTGTTGCTGGAAAAAAAATTACATGCAAAAGAGGAGTCAGACAAGGAGATCCTCACTCTCCTCTTCTATATATCATTGCTGCTGATCTTCTTCAGTCTATTATCAATGCTGCCTGGACTAATGGTGAATTCACTCTCCCCACAAACCAGGCTTATGGGCTTGACTACCCTATTATTCAATATGCTGATGATACTCTATTGATCATGCCTGCTGATGAAGAGAAACTCTGCCATCTCAAATACCTACTTAATCTATTCAGTATGTCCACTGGGCTATTTGTTAATTACAGCAAATCATCCATGATCCCAATAAATATGGATCAACAATCAATCCACAACCTTGCTAACTCTTTTGGTTGTAAAGTTGAAAGCCTACCATTCACCTATCTTGGACTACCTATGGGCACCATCAAACCCTCTGTTCATGACCTCATCCCAGTTATTACTAAGATTGATAAAAGATTATCAGGGGTTGCCAGGTTCATGAACCATTCTGGGAGACTCACTTATGTCAACTCTGTTGTTGCTTCCATGTCTATTTTTGCTATGTGCTCTCTTAAGGTCCATGTTACCATTCTGGACCATGTGGATAAATCAAGCAAAAATTTTCTTTGGTATGGAAATGAAATCAATAAAGGTGGTAAATGCCTGTCCAGCTGGGAGATGATATGCAAACCCAAACAGCAAGGAGGTCTTGGGGTTTTGAATCTTAGGGAGCAAAATAAAGCCCTTCTCATTAAGCACTTGTTCAAGTTCTATAATAAAGTTGATGTCCCATGGGTTAAATTAATATGGGAAGCTCACTACCATAACAATGATGTCCCTCATTTCAACACAAGCAAAGGATCCTTTTGGTGGAAATATTGCATGAAGATGTATGACCTTTTCAGGGAAATGGCTACTTGTGACATCAAATCTGGTTGCACTAATCTGTTATGGGATGACATATGGAATGGTGATATTAGGAAAATTAAATACCCTGAGCTTCACTCTTTTACCCAAAAGGAAAGCATATCAATCAAAGAAGCCAAGGAACTTGAGAATATTTACAGCATGTTCCAACTTCCTCTTTCCATTCAAGCCCACCAAAAATTTCACTTACTATCAGGAGAACTAAACAATATCAGGAACTCTGAGGACAAGGACACATGGTCTTTCAACTGGGGTAATAATAAGAACATTACTAGGAAGATCTATGGTCACCTTATGAAAGGTGATGATTCAGCTGCCACCTTTAAATGGATTTGGAAATCATGTTGTCTACCAAGACACAAATTTTTCTGTTGGCTCATGCTAAATGACAGAATAAATACATGCGATCTTTTGATCAGGAAAAGCATGCACCTAGATTCCACTATATGTGTCCTATGCAACAGTGACGACTATGAAGACATGACTCATCTTCTATTCACCTGTCCATTTAGTCAAGGTTTCTGGTGGAACATTGGTTTTCAATGGAATTCAGATATGGAGATCAACAATATGATTATTGATGCTAAGCACTATCACACCCTAGCTAGTTCATGCATTAGAGTGTTGCATCATGTCTATTCTTTCATCAGAAACCTGAAATGGGGATGACAGAACCCCTAGCCCCCTCTGAAACCAACTAGGGTTTACTAAAAACTTTTTCAATGAACCTGAAATGCCCTTCTAAAATGCCCATCATTTTTGTCTTGGTTCAGAACCTCTGCCAAAAGTGATGCACATTTTCCTAGGTCATCTTAGGGTCTTTGAATTAAATCATAAATATTTGAATTTGGGCATTTAAAATTATATAAAATATTCAGATGCTCAAATATCTCCAAACTAAAATGTTTCATGTTGGAAATAATCCAACTATGGACCAGGAGTAGTTTGGTGATTTTAGGAGTTGCCTAAGTATTTTTAATAATTCAACAAAGTTGCAGAAGTATTAAAAAAACAGAAAACAGGAGAAATAGCAAAAACCTACCTGGCGCCCAGCACCCGGCCCACCTGCCGGCCCGGCCCAGCGCCGCTCCAGCGAGCTGCTTGCCGGCCAGGCAGGCAGGTAGGTGCCCGACGGCGACCGCAGCGCGCGCCACGCAGCTGGCCGTCGCCCTGCTTCACCTCCTCGCCTCGTGGCTGGATGGATGAACTCCACGCCGCGCCGTGAACCCGCAGGACACCTCCATTCTCCCCCAACCCCTCTCTCTCGCGCTCCCCCGCCATGGCCGACGCCATCGCCGCCACCCCCTCGCCGTAGCCACGCCCTCCGTCAACCCCACGCCGTGCCGCCGTGTCCAGGAGCTCCGCGACCCTCCTCTCCTTCGAGCAAGCCGAGCCCTGAGCGCTCGCAAGGCCCGAGCCCACCGCATCGACCTCGACCGAACCGCCGTCGCCGAAGATCCCCTTCAACGCCGACGTTGCTCCGGCCCGTCCCCGGCCGCACCAAGTGCTTCGTCGAACTCCCCGTGAGCTTAGCCATCTTCCCCTCCCTTCTTTTCTTGCTCCCGAGCCATGTAGCGACCTCCCGGAGCTCAACTGCACCCACCGCCGCGGAGCTCGTCGCCGACGTGCTCCCGGTCACCCTCCGGCCACAAACTGGTGTCCATCATGCTCACCGCGTCACGTAGCACCTAACCAGCTACTCCCCGCACCTCACCGACCCCTCTAGCGTAAAGTTCGCCCTCGGCCGAACTCCGGTGGCCGCCAAAGTCGTCACCGGCGCCAACTCCGGCCACCCCAACCCCAACGGACTCCACCAAGAGCCGCGGCTCGTCCTCAGCTCCACTCCAATGGCCTCCGCGACCCATTTGGTGGCGGAACGGCCAAAACCACTTCCGCCGCCGCGTCGGGCTCGCCGGCGGCTAAACGCCGGTGCACCCGACCTGGGTTTGACCACGGGTGGGCCCTGGTTGACTCTCCTGAGTCAATGGCAGGTGGGGCCCAGCCCTGTTAACGATTTAGGATTAGTTTAAATTAATTTTAGTTTAACTAATCACACTGACACGCGGGACCCACTGTCAGGTTTGACCCGGACCGTGTCCCGTTGACCTGCTGATGTCACACTGACGTCAGGCTGACGCAGTAATTGATTTTCTGGATTTAATCTAATATAGGAAATTCCAGAATATAGTTTAAACTTCAAAAATTCATAACTTTTAATCTGTAACTCCAAATCAGACAAGTTATATATGAAAAATGATCAGAAAAATCCAATCTATCCATCTGTACTATTTTCATGCATGATTAAACAAGTTAACTTGATGATTAATGCAGAACAAGATAAAACACTTTAAAGGGCCATGTATGAGTTTGAAATTTGAATCTTTGGTTCAAATTGGTTCAAACCCTTCTGGTCTTAGTTGCATTAGCCCAACACACTCATATTGCCATGTTTCATGCATGCATCATATTGTCGCACATTGTTTGGTGATGGTTATGTATCGGTGTTCTTTGCGGCAGGTTCTGCCTCCGAGGAGTACCGTGATTACCCTAACGAAGAACCGTATCAGTGCATCGAACCATCAGGCAAGCAACCAACCATTTGAGCATATCGATACAATCCCATGTTCTCGCTCATGCTCTCTTTTACTGCATTAAGACAACGCGTTTCAAACTGCTGTGTGCTACGATAGTTGAACCCACTTCCTCTGCATGACCTGTCATTGCCACAGTAACTAGATGAAACCCACTAGCATGTGTAGGAGTTGATTGAGCCATATGTATGTGTTGTTCCTACCTTGCTATGCCTGCTATGCTTAGAGTCGTGTCAGGTCTGGTTCATCTGGGTGATGGGCTAGAGTGAAATGATTATGTCAGTAATGAGAGTGGTGTGGTGAACACGATTTGGTAAAGGTATCGATGAGAGGCCATGTAGGAGTACATGGTGGGTTGTTTCATTGAAGCCGACCTTAAGCACTGAGATCTGTATGTGTGATTTAAGATACAACTACTACCATGCATTGGGCCCTGAAATATGACCCCGCTCAACTTCTTATCCACCCTAGTTCTCTGTCCAGGAGTTGCAAGTAGTTTCTGTTGTTTGTAGCCTACTGGAGGCCGTGGACAGCGCTGACCGTAGGGGTGGGCTGTGATGCGGTAGGTACGTGGCACGGTGTACCGAATACCCGTTAGGTATCTCGGGAACCCTGTTCACATCGTTTGGGGCTGTGAGCGAAACCTCGGCCGGATCTCCTCATGGATGGAACCCGAATAGGCGATAAACCTGGACTAGAGACTTAGGTGTTTAGGTAGGTCGTGGTCTACACCCATGTTGGCTTTCGCTTGAAGTCTGCCGAGCACATGTCGTGTGCAGACGCTAAGTGGTGGAAACATGTATGAAGAAGTACACCCCTGCAGGGTTAACATGATCTATTCGAATAGCCGCGTCCGCGGTAAAGGACTACTTGGTTGCCTATACAGCTCATAGACAAGTAAATGGAAACTACTAAAAGCCTCAAGATAAGTGTGAGTGTCGAGGATGGCTCTTCCGTAGGAAGACGGAGGTGGATCCTCGGTAGTGTATTGAAGTGGTGAGTAGTGGACTCGTGTGCGCAAAACCATTTCAAGTTGGAGTCTCGTAGGATAGCCTAGCCAAGAGTCAAAGCTGGCTTGCTGCAACAACTCCACCAACCTTCTTGATAATATGCATGTATGTAGGATCTGATGTAAGTCTTGCTGAGTACCTTTGTACTCATGTTGCTATAATCTACATTTTTACAGAAGACGCTGCAACCCCTTCTGATGGGTTCTTCGTAGACGTTGACATCAATGAGTAGGCTAAGGCCCAGGTGGTGATCCTGAGCTTGTGAAGGACCACGTAGTATAGCTAGGCTTTCCAAGCCTCTTTTATTTTACTAGTTGTCTGTACTCAGACAAGTTACTTCCGCTGCTGGTTCGTATGACTGTATGACTTGAATGTTGGGTCGTGTGACCCGTACCTATGTGTATGTTATGTATGGCTCCCCGAGCCTTAAATAAAGTGCTTGTGTCGTAGAGTCATGTTGTGATGCCTTGTTGTATTTGCACATATCGAGCATATTGTGTGTATGATTGAAATGCTTGGTATGTGTGGGATCTGACTATCTAGTTGTTTATCTTTAGTAGCCTCTCTTACCGGGAAATGTCTCCTAGTGTTCCACCGAGCCATGGTAGCTTGCTACTGCTCCGGAACACTTAGGCTGGCCGGCATGTGTCCTTCTTCGTTCCTGTGTCTGTCCCTTCGGGGAAATGTCACGCATTGAGTACCGGAGTCCTGTTAGCCCGCTACAGCCCGGTTTACCGGAGTCCTGTTAGCCCAGTGCTACAGCCCGGACCCACTTGCTGATGACCGACACGTTCGAAGCTGGGTCATGGATGCCTGTCCCTGTAAGTCTGTGCCACTTTGGGTTTACGACTAGTCATGTCAGCCCGGGCTCCTTATCATATGGATGCTAGCGACACTATCATATACGTGAGCCAAAAGGCGCAAACGGTCCCGGGCAAAGGTAAGGCGACACCCGTGGGGATACCGTGCGTGAGGCCGCAAGGTGATATGAGGTGTTACAGGCTAGATCGATGTGACATCGAGTCGGGGTCCTGACAGCGTTGGCATCAGAGCCGGACTGCCTGTAGGTTCTCCAAGCCAAACTGGTCGATGTTGAGTCTAGAAATTCTTTAACTATATGTAGGGGAATTGTTTGTGGGTTGGAACGTAAGGTTCTTTTTACTCCTTTATCTTATGACATTCTGATCCGAGTCAGTCTATTCTTCCACCGGGGGTTAAGGAATTAGGATCTTTTCTCTCTATCAGGTTCACGTGTTACTAATCAGTAGTACCTTATAGGTTTGATGGATACAAGCCTAGTTCAGTTCTACTACCACATTATGTTGCTAGGATGGACTCAGAACTTGATATGATGTTGTTGAGTGTGTATGAAATCCTTTGTCAAATGTCTCAAAATCCCTTTTGAGCATTTACAGCTGTTATGCTGTCGAAATTTTGCTAGAAATTCTAATGCCTTTGCATTATGGTTGTGCTTTCAGATGGCCACTCACGACCTCAATCAAGTGGTTCGCCTGACTCGATGCCTAGATGTACCCGGCCATACTGCCATGTTGGTCAGGGTAATGACTGAGGCTGGATACCATTGGTATCCTGAGTACACGGTCGAAGAGCAATTTCGAGACTTTAATCAAAGCCAGTATCTCTGCACTGTTAGGATATTTCCATCTTATCCTGGATCCACCGAGCCCCTTCACTGCTCCTATGGACTCGGGGTTACTATTGAGATGGCTGTGCAGGATGCCGCCTACTCTATGATGACCATCATGCGAGTCAGGACTGGCCTATTTCGGGACTCTGATTTCCGGTATATGCCAGCATCACTTCCGGGAGCACAAGGGTATCTCCAGGCTATCTATGCTGACCCCACTCAGGAGGATTCACGGACTCGCACCACTGCTGAGATGCTCAAGGATAAGGACCGTGAAAATCGGGCCTTGAGGCTAGAGCTTTTCAATACCCGTGCTGACCATTGGGCCACATTGACTCGGTTTGCACCGGCGGTGCAAGCTGGATATTCGGATATGCGCGATCTCTATCCTGTGAGATCTGCTCTGCCAGACGTGATGGGTTGGCGTGATGTAGGAGGCATCACCCCACCTCGCGGTCCCCGCAGGCCACCGTCTGTTGGTCCAAGACCTCATCCTAGCCCCTATGGTCCACAAGCTCCGCGAGATCGTCTGTTCCCGGATGATCATGTTGAGCTTCCATGCTATGGAGGTGACTTCTATGAGGACTACTACGGATCGGTCTGAGTTAGTGGTAGTATCACTAGTTCGTACTAGCTGTGTCGTCCATCGTCCTGCGTGACTCGTGGGATATGACCTAGGTTGTACCGCTTTCCGGAGGTGTAGAAAAATAATGTATAGGAGCTTGGGATGCCTCCGATGTGATGTAATCTTCCTTTCACCGTAATAGTACCTTGTTTGGTCTTGTACTAAACCTTGTATGGTGTGTATGACGATGGAATAAAAGAAGCAGTTTCTGTATCTACCATGTCATACGGATGATCATCTTGCATTCCGAGTTATTCCTTACATTCTGTATCCTATGTCGGAATCTTATCATTCTGACTAAATCATTGTCTTGTTTACCTAGGATGGTCAACACGCGCAATAACCCTGCTCCTCAAGAGCAGGCCGAAGGCAGTGAAGTCAGGAATGCAAATCTGCCTCATCCTCCTTCCCTAGCCGAGGTTATGCTGGAAGCCGAGAGAAACAAGCGGGAGACCAACCGTTTGTTGGAGCGTATTGAACAGAACACCGCACACCATCAGAGAAATAACTTGGTGTCACTCAGTGATTTCATCAAGTTACATCCACCCACGTTCCACCACTCCGTCGAGCCTCTCGACGCTGATGACTGGCTTCGCAGTATTTCTCACAAACTGCGTTCCGCGCTAGTAGCTGAGGCTGACAAGGTCACCTTTGCTGCATATCATCTTGAAGGCCCCGCCAGTCTATGGTGGGAGAATTATGGAGCTATGCGCCCAGCGGGCCATGTCACTACTTGGGCTGAATTCAGCGAGGCTTTCCGTGAACATCACATTCCGGAGGGTCTCATGGACCGTAAACGTAAGGAATTTTGCAGTTTCACTCAGGGCCGACTCTCTGTGGATGCTTACAGCAGGGAGTTCGGTAACCTCGCACGATATGCCACTGAGGAAGTTTCTACTGATGCCAAGAAGCAAGCAAGGTTCCGTAAGGGACTTAGTCCTGAGCTTCGCCGCGACCTCCGTCTGCATGAGTGCACATCTTTTCAGAAGCTTGTTAACAAGGCCATAAGTGCTGAGACTGGTCAGACTGATTATGACGCAACACGCAAGCATGGCCGTGACGTGGGTTCCTCATCCGGTGCTGGCCCTCAGAAGCGCCGCGTGTGGGTGCCTAACACTGCCCTGCCACCCAGGTTCACACCGAGGCCATCCTTCCAGGCGCCTCGCCCCGTTCAACAGTTTGCACCAGCCAAGCCCTATGGTGGTCCAACCAACAATGCTCCTCCACGCGCCAGTTCCGTGACTTGCTTTAAGTGTGGGGAATCAGGCCACTATATGCGCGAGTGTCCCCAGACCAACCCCAACCAACCTGCCGAAGCTGTTGGCCGTGGCAAGCCGACAGGTAAGGTGTTCCACGCCAAGCCGGCCACCGCTGCACGTGGCCATGTCAACTGTATCTCTGCCGAAGAAGCTCAAGAGGATCCCAACGTCGTTCTCAGTACGCTCCTTGTTAATTGCCACCCGGCATCTGTTCTTTTCGATAAAGGAGCATCTCATTCATTTATATCCGAGAGCTATGCTCGTCTGCATAACACCACATTCTGTGAGATGCCCACCTCTATGGTAATTCAAACTCCGGGATCCAAATGGCAAACCTCTAGGGTAAGTCATGGAAATGAAATCCAAGTCGACAGACTTGTTTTCCTTGCATCTTTGATAGCTCTTAAATCTTCAGATATTAATATCATCTTGGGTATGGACTGGATGTCAGCCCATCATGCCAAAATTGATTGCTTCTCTAGGATTGTTCAACTCACCCATCCCTCAGGAAAGATAGTCAATGTCTTGACCCGAATAGCCAAGCGACAGTTATATTCTCTTAACGCCAACCCTTTGCCAGACCTTGAGGACGTTCCGGTAGTCCGTGACTTCCCGGATGTCTTCCCAGAGGAATTGCCAGGTATTCCACCTGACAGGGATGTTGAGTTCGTAATAGACCTCATTCCAGGAACCGTTCCGATTGCTAGAAGACCCTATAAGATGGCACCACTAGAACTAGCCGAGCTTAAGAAACAACTCGATGAGTCCTTGAAAAAGGGTTTCATCCGACCTAGCTCATCTCCGTGGGCTTGCCCCGTCCTCTTCGTCAAGAAGAAGGATGGTACAGACCGGATGGTTGTAGATTATCGACCTGTCAATTTGGTCACAATCAAGAACAAATACCCGCTCCCCAGGATCAACGACCTGTATGATCAGCTCGCTGGATCCTCAGTCTTCTCCAAAATGGATTTGAGGTTGGGCTACCATCAAATCAAAATCAGGAACGGGGACATTCCTAAAACGGCCTTTGTTACTCGTTATGGCCAATACGAGTACACCGTCATGTCCTTCGGTTTAACCAATGCTCCAGCCACCTTTTCTCGGTTAATGAACTCAATCTTCATGGAGTATTTGGATAAATTCGTCGTGGTTTACCTCGATGATATACTCATCTACTCCAAGAACGAGGAAGAACATGCCGAACATCTAAGGCTAGTGTTGAAGAAACTTCGAGAGCATCGTCTTTATGCCAAATTCTCTAAATGTGAATTCTGGTTGTCAGAAGTGACCTATCTGGGTCATGTAATATCTGGTAAAGGTATTGCTGTTAACCCTGAGCGAGTTCAAGTCGTCCTTAATTGGACTCCACCTGAATCGGTCAAGCAAGTTCGGAGTTTCCTTGGCCTAGCGAGCTATTGTCGTCGCTTTGTCGAGAACTTCTCCAAAGTTGCTAAACCTCTAACCGAACTCCTCAAGAAAGATAAAAAGTTCGAATGGACTCCACAATGTGAGCACAGCTTTCAGGAACTGAAAAGACGCCTGACTTCTGCTCCCGTACTGGTACCGCCAGACTTCTCTAAGGACTTTGTTATCTACTGCGACGCCTCGCGACAAGGACTAGGTTGCATTCTCATGCAAGATCGACACGTAATTGCTTACGCTTCACGGCAATTGCACCCACATGAGGAGAATTATCCTACTCATGATCTAGAGCTTGCAGCTGTAGTCCATGCACTTAAAACCTGGCGACATTACCTCCTCGGTAATCGTTGCGAAATATTCACTGATCACCAGAGTCTGAAGTACATCTTCACCCAACCGGATTTGAATCTCAGGCAAAGACGTTGGGTCGAGTTGATCACAGATTTCGACTTAGGAATAACTTACACCCCAGGGAAAGCCAACGTCATGGCTGATGCGCTAAGTCGTAAATCTTATTGTAACAACCTGATGTTACAACAAAGTCAACTGCTTCTCCATGAGGAATTTCGGAAGCTTAACCTTCACATTGTTCCTCAAGGATTTCTTTCCACCTTGGTGGCGAAACCTACTCTTACGGATCAAATTATCGCTGCCCAAAAGCGAGATAAGGGAATATCTAAAATCAAGGAGAACATTGCTAGCGGAGGTGCTAGTTGTTTCTCCACAAATGATCATGGTGCTGTGTACTTTGAGAACCGTTTAGTGGTTCCCAAGAACCAGCATCTACGGCAGTTGATCCTTAAGGAGGCTCATGAATCTCCTCTCACCATTCATCCCGGTAGTACCAAGATGTATCAGGACGTACGCCAGAGGTTCTGGTGGACTAGGATGAAGAGAGAAATTGCTCAGTATATTGCTAATTGCGACGTCTGCCGTCGTGTAAAAGCAGAGCATCAACGGCCTACTGGCACCCTTCAACCCCTAGCTATTCCTGAATGGAAATGGGATAAAATTGGTATGGATTTCATTACCGGTTTTCCCAGGACCAAGAGAGGGAATAATGCTATCTTCGTCGTGGTCGATCGTCTTTCCAAGGTAGCCCATTTCTTACCTGTTCGTGAGAGTATAACTGCTAGTCAGTTAGCAGACCTGTACATCTCCTGAATAGTGCCTCTCCATGGTGTTCCTTTGGAAATTAACTCGGATCGAGGAAGTCTTTTCACCTCTCGATTTTGGGAAAGTTTCCAAAATGCTATGGGAACCCGCCTTTCCTTTAGCACCGCTTTTCACCCTCAATCGAGTGGTCAGGTAGAACGCGTCAACCAGATCCTAGAAGACATGCTTCGAGCCTCTGTTATCTCATTCGGAATGGAGTGGGAGAAATGCCTTCCATTTGCCGAATTGTCTTATAACAACAGCTATCAATCTTTCTTGGGTAAAGCCCCTTTTGAAGTTCTCTATGGACGACGGTGTCGAACACCCCTTAACTGGTCAGAAACCGGGGAAAGACAATTCTTTGGCCCGGATATGATTCAGGAAGCAGAAGAGCAAGTTCGCATCGTTCGTGAAAAGTTGAAAACAACCCAATCTCGTCAAAAGAGTCAGTATGACCGAAAACATAAGGCTATGACTTTCGAGGTTGACGAGAAGGCTTACCTTTGGGTTACTCCTCTGAAGGGAACCCACCGTTTCGGTATCAAAGGCAAATTGGCTCCTCGTTACATTGGACCTTTCCGTATTCTCGCTAAACGAGGAGAAGTTGCCTACCAGTTGGAACTACCTCCGCATCTCTCCAGAGTCCACGATGTCTTCCACGTTTCTCAACTCAGGCGTTGCTTCTCGGATCCTATCCGTGGAGTGGACCACGAAACGCTTGATCTCCAAGATAATCTCACGTATCGAGAATACCCCATTCGTATCCTCGATCAGGTCTAGCGTACCACTCGACGTCATAATATCAAGTTTCTCAAAGTTCAATGGTCACACCATTCTGAGGATGAAGCAACTTGGGAAAGGGAGGATCGTCTTCGACTCGAGTATCCCGCCCTCTTTCCGGAGGAACCCAAATCTCGGGACGAGATTCTTTTGAGTGGGGGTGAGTTGTCACACCCTAGCTAGTTCATGCATTAGAGTGTTGCATCATGTCTATTCTTTCATCAGAAACCTGAAATGGGGATGACAGAACCCCCAGCCCCCTCTGAAACCAACTAGGGTTTACTAAAAACTTTTTCAATGAACCTGAAATGCCCTTCTAAAATGCCCATCATTTTTGTCTTGGTTCAGAACCTCTGCCAAAAGTGATGCACATTTTCCTAGGTCATCTTAGGGTCTTTGAATTAAATCATAAATATTTGAATTTGGGCATTTAAAATTATATAAAATATTCAGATGCTCAAATATCTCCAAACTAAAATGTTTCATGTTGGAAATAATCCAACTATGGACCAGGAGTAGTTTGGTGATTTTAGGAGTTGCCTAAGTATTTTTAATAATTCAACAAAGTTGCAGAAGTATTAAAAAAACAGAAAACAGGAGAAATAGCAAAAACCTACCTGGCGCCCAGCACCCGGCCCACCTGCCGGCCCGGCCCAGCGCCGCTCCAGCGAGCTGCTTGCCGGCTAGGCAGGCAGGCAGGTGCCCGACGGCGACCGTAGCGCGCGCCACGCAGCTGGCCCTCGCCCTGCTTCACCTCCTCGCCTCGTGGCTGGATGGATGAACTCCACGCCGCGCCGTGAACCCGCAGGACACCTCCATTCTCCCCCAACCCCTCTCTCTCGCGCTCCCCCGCCATGGCCGACGCCATCGCCGCCACCCCCTTGCCGTAGCCACGCCCTCCGTCAACCCCACGCCGTGCCGCCGTGTCCAGGAGCTCCGCCACCCTCCTCTCCTTCGAGCAAGCCGAGCCCCGAGCGCTCGCAAGGCCCGAGCCCACCGCATCGACCTCGACCGAACCGCCGTCGCCGGAGATCCCCTTCAACGCCGACGTTGCTCCGGCCCGTCCCCGGCCGCACCAAGTGCTTCGTCGAACTCCCCGTGAGCTTAGCCATCTTCCCCTCCCTTCTTTTCGTGCTCCCGAGCCGTGTAGCGACCTCCCGGAGCTCAACCGCACCCACCGCCATGGAGCTCGTCGCCGACGTGCTCCCGGTCACCCTCCGGCCACAAACTGGTGTCCATCATGCTCACCGCGTCACGTAGCACCTAACCAGCTACTCCCCGCACCTCACCGACCCCTCTAGCGTAAAGTTCACCCTCGGCCAAACTCCGGTGGCCGCCAAAGTCGTCGCCGGCGCCAACTCCGGCCACCCCGACCCCAACGGACTCCACCAAGAGCTGCGGCTCGTCCTCAGCTCCACTCCGATGGCCTCTGCGACCCATTTGGTGGCCGGAACGGCCAAAACCACTTCCGCCGCTGCGTCGGGCTCGCCGACGGCTAAACGCCGGTGCAGCCGACCTAGGTTTGACCACGGGTGGGCCCTGGTTGACTCTCCTCAGTCAATGGCAGGTGGGGCCCAGCCCTGTTAACTATTTAGGATTAGTTTAAATTAATTTTAGTTTAACTAATCACACTGACACGCGGGACCCACTGTCAGGTTTGACCCGGACCGTGTCCCATTGACCTGCTGATGTCACACTGACGTCAGGCTGACGCAGTAATTGATTTTCTGGATTTAATCTAATATAGGAAATTCCAGAATATAGTTTAAACTTCAAAAATTCATAACTTTTAATCTGTAACTCCAAATCAGACAAGTTATATATGAAAAATGATCAGAAAAAAAATCCAATCTATCCATCTGTACTATTTTCATGCATGATTAAACAAGTTAACTTGATGATTAATGCAGAACAAGATAAAACACTTTAAAGGTCCATGTATGAGTTTGAAATTTGAATCTTTGGTTCAAATTGGTTCAAACCCTTCTGGTCTTAGTTGCATTAGCCCAACACACTCATATTGACATGTTTCATGCATGCATCATATTGTCGCACATTGTTTGGTGATGGTTGTGTATCGGTGTTCTTTGCGGCAGGTTCTGCCTCCGAGGAGTACCGTGATTACCCAAACGAAGAACCGTATCAGTGCATCGAACCATCAGGCAAGCAACCAACCATTTGATCATATCGATACAATCCCATGTTCTCGCTCCTGCTCTCTTTTACTGCATTAAGACAACGCGTTTCAAACTGCTGTGTGCTACGGTAGTTGAACCCACTTCCTCTGCATGACCTGTCATTGCCACAGTAACTAGATGAAACCCACTAGCATGTGTAGGAGTTGATTGAGCCATATGTATGTGTTGTTCCTACCTTGCTATGCCTGCTATGCTTAGAGTCGTGTCAGGTCTGGTTCATCTGGGTGATGGGCTAGAGTGAAATGATTATGTCGGTAATGAGAGTGGTGTGGTGAACACGATTTGGTAAAGGTATCGATGAGAGGCCATGTAGGAGTACATGGTGGGTTGTTTCATTGAAGCCGACCTTAAGCACTGAGATCTGTATGTGTGATTTAAGATATAGCTACTACCATGCATTGGGCCCTGAAATATGACCCCGCTCGACTTCTTATCGACCCTAGTTCTCTGTCCAGGAGTTGCAAATAGTTTCTGGTGTTTGTAGCCTACTGGAGGCCATGGACAGCGCTGACCGTAGGGGTGGGCTGTGATGCGGTAGGTACGTGGCACGGTGTACCGAATACCCGTTAGGTATCTCGGGAACCCTGTTCACATCGTTTGGGGCTGTGAGCAAAACCTCGGCCGGATCTCCTCATGGATGGAACCCGAATAGGCGATAAACCTGGACTAGAGACTTAGGTGTTTAGGTAGGTCGTGGTCTACACCCACGTCGGCTTTCGCTTGAAGTCTGCCGAGCACATGTCGTGTGCAGACGCTAAGTGGTGGAAACATGTATGAAGAAGTACACCCCTGCAGGGTTAACATGATCTATTCGAATAGCCGCGTCCGCGGTAAAGGACTACTTGGTTGCCTATACAGCTCATAGACAAGTAAATGGAAACTACTAAAAGCCTCAAGATAAGTGTGAGTGCCGAGGATGGCTCTTCCGTAGGAAGACGGAGGTGGATCCTCGGTAGTGTATCGAAGTGGTGAGTAGTGGACTCGTGTGCGCAAAACCATTTCAAGTTGGAGTCTCGTAGGATAGCCTAGCCAAGAGTCAAAGCTGGCTTGCTGCAACAACTCCACCAACCTTCTTGATAATATGCATGTATGTAGGATCTGATGTAAGTCTTGCTGAGTACCTTTGTACTCATGTTGCTATAATCTACATTTTTACAGAAGACGCTGCAACCCCTTCTGATGGGTTCTTCGTAGACGTTGACATCAATGAGTAGGCTAAGGCCCAGGTGGTGATCCTGAGCTTGTGAAGGACCACGTAGTATAGCTAGGCTTTCCAAGCCTCTTTTATTTTACTAGTTGTCTGTACTCAGACAAGTTACTTCCGCTGCTGGTTCGTATGACTGTATGACTTGAATGTTGGGTCGTGTGACCCATACCTATGTGTATGTTATGTATGGCTCCCCGAGCCTTAAATAAAGTGCTTGTGTCGTAGAGTCATGTTGTGATGCCTTGTTGTATTTGCACATATCGAGCATATTGTGTGTATGATTGAAATGCTTGGTATGTGTGGGATCTGACTATCTAGTTGTTTATCTTTAGTAGCCTCTCTTACCGGGAAATGTCTCCTAGTGTTCCACCGAGCCATGGTAGCTTGCTACTGCTCCGGAACACTTAGGCTGGCCGGCATGTGTCCTTCTTCGTTCCTGTGTCTGTCCCTTCGGGGAAATGTCACGCATTGAGTACCGGAGTCCTGTTAGCCCGCTACAGCCCGGTTTACCGGAGTCCTGTTAGCCCAGTGCTACAGCCCGGACCCACTTGCTGATGACCGACACGTTCGAAGCTGGGTCATGGATGCCTGTCCCTGTAAGTCTGTGCCACTTTGGGTTTACGACTAGTCATGTCAGCCCGGGCTCCTTATCATATGGATGCTAGCGACACTATCATATACGTGAGCCAAAAGGCGCAAACGGTCCCGGGCAAAGGTAAGGCGACACCCGTGGGGATACCGTGCGTGAGGCCGCAAGGTGATATGAGGTGTTACAGGCTAGATCGATGTGACATCGAGTCGGGGTCCTGACAAGCACAAATATAAATTTGACCACTTCATGGAAATCATGATTCTTGGATGCTGGAGCATATGGAACCAAAGGAATGGGATGATTTTTGAAGGGATACCTTGCTCAATAAATGATTGCGAAAATGATTTTGTCAGATATTTCAAAATGACCATGCCGAGGGCTAAGCCCACTTTAAAAGAGGGCATGTCCTCATGGATAGACAACATTTAATTTTTCAATAATTAGTTTAGTTCCCTCCCCCTAGTTTGTACCTATTTGGTTGTTCCCCCAACAACCACTTGATTATGTACTTTGGATATTCTCATAATAAATGAAAATGACTCACAGTAGGGGGTTTACCCTACTATTCTTTGGTCAAAAAATAAATAAAATGAAAATAGTCATAAACACGCATTAAACATAACTAACACTGAATAATGCACCACAAGTAGGATGTAACTTCGTTGCATAACTATTGACTTTTGTACTTGCACAGGGAATCACAAACCTTAACACCAATATTCTTACTAAAGCATAATTACTCACCAACATGACTCACATATCACTATCTCCATATAGCAAAACTATTGCAAGGAATCAAGTTTGTAATATCCAATGATCTCATGAAAGTTTTTATTATATCCCTCTTGAATTTCTACACTTTGGGACCAAATTCATTTCTTATGCAAATTACCATTGCTACTAACAAACTCTCAAACAATTAAAGTGAAGCATGAGAGCATAAGTTTCTTCAAAATAATTTCTCTTTTATTTCCAACTCTCAAAATAATATAAGTGAAGCACGAGAGTGCATTTCTTCAAAATTTTACTAAGTCCCAAAATAATCTAAGTGAAGCATGAGAGTGTTTCTTCAAAATTTACTAACTCTTAAAATAATCTAAGTGAAGCATGAGATCATTTATTCAAAAATTAATCCACCACTGTGCTAAAAAAGATTTAAGTGAAGCAAATAGAGCAATTTCCTAGCTAATTTTTTTTAAGTGAAGCACAAAGGGCAATTCTAACAAATCATAATATCATTATGGCTCTCTCAAATAGGTGTGTCTAGCAAGGATGATTGTGACAAAATAAAAAGCAAAACAAACAAAGACTCATATAATACAAGACACTCCAAGCAAAACTCATGATATGTGACGAATAAAAATATATTTCCAAGTAAAATTACCGATGGTCGTTAGAAGAAAGAGGGGATGCCTTCCAGGGCATCCCCAAGCTTAGTTGCTTGGGAGTCCTTGAATGTTTCCTTGGGGTGCCATGGGCATCCCCAAGCTTAGGCTATTGCCACTCCTTATTCCCTCATCCATCATGATCTCACCCAAAACATGAAAACTTCAATCACACAAAACTTAACAAAAACCTTTGTGAGATCCGTTAGTATAATAAAGCAAATCACCACTTTAGGTACTGTTGAAAACCCATTCATATTTTATTATTGCATTATACCTACTATATTCTAACTTTACCACGGCTTACACCCCCCGATAGAATCCATAGATTTATCAAAATAAGCACACAAGGCAACAAAAATAGAATTTGTCAAAAACAGAACAACATGTAGTAATCTGAACTTTGACCATACTTCTACAACTCCAAAGATACTAAAAAATTAGGGCAACACGAGCAATTTTTATATCAATCATGTGTAAAAAAAATCAGAATTTTATTGCATTCCAGCGAATTTTAACAATTCTCCTACTAGATGCAAAAGTTTCTGTTAAGGCACATAATCAAGTCAACTATCACCCAAACCATCCTAAAGGCTTTACTTGACACAAACATTAATTAAAACATAAAAAAATACAATCATAACAGTAGAATAATTGTGTATTTATTAATTAACAAAAAAGTAACAAAAAATTAAAGGAAAACAATTGAGTTGCCTCCCAACAAGCGCTATTGTTTTATGCCCCTAGCTAGGCATAATGCATAGCTTCAAGTGTTGTCATCTTTGGTTTTTATAATCTTTGTGGGAATTTTCTCAAACCCAGGGGGTTCTTTACGCTTCCCATTATTCTCAGGAAATGAAGCCATTTTAGATCTAAGATATCCAATCGCTTATTACATAGAGTAATGAAGGTATTCATGTGATTGAGGTTTCCACTAATATTTTAAATTTTAAGGGATTCGTTAGACTTCTGAAGTTCAAACATGTTTTTCTGCATATCGCCTAATTTGTCTAATATTTGGATCCCTTCTTGAGTGAAAGAAAATCCATTTGGTGGCGGTGGAACTCCCAATATGCCTCTATTATTTCATAAGAAGTGTTAACATCACATTCAATAAAATTCCCTTTCAGCAAAGTCCAAAAGATGTCTATTAGACATAGCTAATCCTACGTAAAAATTACGAAGCAGAACTTTTATATCTCCTTTTATGTTGCAAACACGGTTAGATTCCATTAATCTAAACCAAGCATCTTTCAAATTTTCTTCTTGTTTTTGTTTAACGTATAGAACTTCAAAATCTGGTGACAAAGGAGGGACAGTTATACAAGATATAATGACAAGGCAAGCAAGATCGCAAGCAAATAAAAGATCAAACAAGAAAAAGGCAAACGGAAAATATGTTTGTATTTTTGTGAAACTTTTTAGAAGTGGGGGAGATGAAAATCAAAGGCAAATGACAAATAAAGTAAATTGCAAGGAGATGAAAGTTTATTCATAGGTACTCGATAGAAGTTGATGATGTCTCCCCGGCAACGGCCCTAGAAATTCTTCCTACTACTTGTGATCTGCATTGGTATTTCCCCGAAGAGGAGAGGATGATGTAGTACATCAGAGGTAAGTATTTCCCTCAGTTATGAAACCAAGGTTATCAATCCAATAGGAGAACCAAGCAACACTTGTAAACAACACCGGTACATGTGCCATGTTGTGTGCCATGATAGATCACAAACGTCATGAACAACATGACCGCACACCTGTCCGCAAACATCCGTGCAACCGCGAGAGTCATCTCTGATACCAACTTGCAACGCCCTGAACACACCTGGCGGTGGTCGTTACTCCTGGCAGGATCTAGACTGTCCCCACAGATCAATACTTGTGTTTCTTGCGCACTTTGTCCTCACTCATGCGCACCCGGGACCAACTTCCCGATCGGTCACCCATCCTGAAATTACTCCAAGCTGAACACGCTTAACTTTGGAGTTTGTCGTGGAATTATCACGGTAGATGTAGTGTGAGGACTTAGTCGCGAGGCCAACACATATATGCGGTAGCTTGAGAGGGGTTGGGCGGAATCAAGAGACACAACACAAGACAAGGATTCAGAAAGCTTCGGGCCCCAGGAAACATCATCCGGTAATAACCCTACATGCTGTTTGTGGCTAGGTCTCATTATGAGGGAGTCGCCGGTAAGCCGACTCTTTGTGTCTAGCCCTAGAGATTGTTTCTTCTTGCTTGTCCCTCTTGGGGTGCCCTGCCCCTCCTTATATAAGTTGGAGGGGCAGGTTACATGTGGAGTCCTAGTAGGACTAGGACTATTCTATAACAAGCGGAATCCTAGTCTGCCCCCTTAAGGGAAAACTCCTTATGTCTTTCCTCATAAACCGGCCCACCATAGCATGAGCCGGCCTTCTGGGCCTTGGGCCTTGTCATCCGTCTAACCTGCCCGTCGGGTCACCAGTGAGTTGCAATGTATAGGCGGGTTGCCCGTAAACCGCCAAGTCCGGGAAGGTCGTCAATGAGTCGCCAAGCTCTAGGTGGGTCATACATCCGGCGGGTTACACCGCGGGGTATATCCCCGACATTAGACCCCAGTTTAGCTTGGATTTATCCATGGTAAACTTATGCTGCAAAATGAACACAAGAATAAATTTGACAGGTTGTGCTCTGGGTTGAATATTTTCCTGACCCGACACCTGATCATTCTTAAGTCCTTGTCATTTTCTCCTGGATGCATGCTCAAGATCTTATAGCAAATCTCCTTTAACAGATATTTTCAAACTTTGCCAATGCAAAAAAAATCCAGGCACTTCTTCTAAAAAATCCGGGTCAATAGGCCAGCTTCATAACCAATATGCTGATATTGGCTCTTGTAGAGAAATATCATAAGAAATAATCCATTTGAGTCGGCCTTAAATGATCTGACTTGACAAAAATATTGGTCTTGAAATATTCAACTGATATTCAGCCGGCTTAAAGATGTAGATCTTGCCAATTTATGATTGCCAAAATTGTCGGGTTATAAATAAATGATGCGGATCATGATTGTTGTAGACACCGGGTTAATCTGCTCTGCTCCAAACTGAGAATTTGAAGATTTTTCTCCCTTATATGCATATCACCTGTAGCCCCCAAGTGCCGGGTTGTCATGCTTGCAGCAATGTGGGACTTGTAATTGCCATATGCTCATGAAAACTTCAACTAGTGTACCCCCAAGGGCCGGGTCACTATGCAATAATGAGCAAGGACTTTGTAGATATAACCATGTAAACCTTAACAACAACGTGTAGCCCCCAAGGGCCGGCTCAGTAAGATAATACTGAGCTGGGACTTTGCATATAATTTATTGATAATAACATCATATAATATAATCTCCACCATGGTGCTTGAATCCATGTCCACAAGGTTAAAAGCTTTGCACTCTACCAACTGAGTAGTGGACCGTTCAATATAATGGATTAATGCTTGTGTACCTTGAATTTTTAACAGGAGCAATAGGTAGCCCGCAAGGGCCGGCTCATTACAATGTGAAGAGTCGGGTCTTCAATAAGTTGAGCAAAAAATGACTTTGCATTAGCCCCAAAGTGCCATGGTGCATGCTGGCAGTGACATGGGACTTGCATATTTGATATGATCTCAATCTGAATAATGTAGCCCCCAAGTGCCTGGTCGTAAGCCTGCAGCGACTTGGGACTATTCCTTCCATTGTAGAATAAATCATATCTATTGATAAAATAATAGCCATTGCGCTAAGGCGACTTTGAACACCTTCTCTGTTGACAAGTAAATCCAGAGTTTAAATACCCATCGGCTCTTGGCCGATGGTGATTTAATACGCCTCCATTGTAAGCCAGAATTTTTATAACCCGACGGCTTATAAGTTTTGAGAAAATCCAGAATGGATAATCATTTTGAAGCATCAATTTTAATGATCAGCTTGGACTTAAGCATTTATATAAGTCATAGTTCTGCAAATCCTGCACAGAGTTTAAACAACATTTGCCCTGGCAACTTAACTTCAAAAGCCAGGGCCGGCTTAAACATAATCATGTATAAACAATATCATACCTGTGATATTGAATCGTATTGCCGGCTTATGATACCTGTGCAGTAAGGTTGATAACCCAATCCTTAGAAGCGAACACTTTGCAAATATATGATGATTGTCATGTGTCGGCGACCTATCATCCAAAATCAAGCCGGGTTAAATTTAAACCACACTTACACTTAGATCTTTGAACAAAAAAGTCTCAAGTCAAATAAAGGCTATGTTCAAATAAAACTTAAACCAAATAAGAAGAAACAATCAAGGCTTCTGATTCGAATACGATCAGTAAACCATTCCAAAGGGGTTAAGCTAGGATTCGAATACGATCATGTAGCCCCCAGTGGCTTTGGCGTTGTGCTGATCAAGAGGGTACCGTCAGCTATGTTCTCTTTGGTTCGAATACAACCTATGTTTGAACAGGAAGCTCCCTAATGATCTTGAGAGTTTTTAACGACTCTGATTTGAATATGATCAAAGTCGGTTCCCAAAAGGGGTTAAGCTATGATTTGAATACGATCAAGAAGCCCCCTAGTGAGCTCGGTAGTGTGCCGATCAAGAGGGTACCGACAGCTATGTTCTCTTTGGTTTGAATACGACCTATGTTTGAACAGGAAGCCCCCTAGTGATCATGAGAATATTTAACGACTCTGATTTGAATACAATCAGGGTCGGACCAAAAGGGGTTAAGATAGATTCGAATACGATCAGCCCCCAATGGTCATTGAAGTAGGGTACCTATTTTTGAGTTGTACTTTGCAACACACTCTCTTTGGTCCCTTCAACTTTTCTGAGAACTCGAGCTTTGCGAGAGATAAATTCTTTTTGAACCGGATATTGAGAGCTTCAAAGTCTTTGTGAGAGACAGATTTTCTTGAACCGGATTTTGAACCGGATATTAAGAGCATCAAAGTCTTTGTGAGAGACAGATTTCTCTTGAACCGGATTTTGAACCGGATATGTGAGAGCTTCTCTTGAACCGTATGTTGAACCGGAATTCTTCATTTTGAGCCGGAAATTTTCTGACGGCTTTTAAACTGGCAACATTTACTGAGCCATGTCCATGTAGCCCCTGAGTCTCAAGGTGGCTTGAGGAGTTTTCCTTGAGATTCTCCATATTTGACCATAGCAGAAGGTGTATATCATTGATGTTGATAGCGCGATGTGAATCCATAGAATGTTGAGGTGACTGCGGCGGGTTATAAATGACCCCGTATGAGCCATGTCAGCAACTCGGCCAATGGTACCTTCCAACTGGATGTTTGAAGTTACCCAAACTGTAGAGGCGGCGACTTGTGCGCCTGCCCATTGAGCCGTCTAGTGCAGGCAGCGGCTGATAACACATGATAGTTTTCCTCCAAGTTGTTGGAACAAAACCGGGCTTCCCAAGCAGTGACTTGGTCGTACTCAATAATCAGCTCATGCAGACAGATGTGGCCCGGTATGTTGATATAGACTAGGCTGTGAGAGACAAACGGAAAAGACGATGGTAGCATCAGAGGCGGTACAGACAGATGAGTTGGTCACGACGTTGTAAACCGGTGTGGACGGGCGAGTTAATCGCAGGCGCGGTAAACCGCGTGGATTGGCGAGTCAACCACGTCATGTTGATGTAGTGAACAATTGTACTGTATCAGAAACATCGCAAGCCAGAGTAATTGTTCTTTTAACGAAAATATATCATAAAGATAGATGAGACATATTTCACCTGATATATTTTTCCAAAATATCAGTCGAAGGGTTGACGATGACTCCGATGGAGTTGAAATCAATCATGGCCGAGTCAGCCGTGGGAGCAGACAGATAAGTCGGACGCGATGTTGTAAGTCGGTGCGGACGGGGAGAGTCTTCCGTGGTGTTGTAAGCCGGTGCAGATGATAGAGTCGGCCGCAGCGTTGTAAGATGGTGCGGACGGGTGAGTCGATCGTAGGCATGGGAAAACCACGCGGACGACGAGCCAATCTCGGGCGCGGTAAGCCGCGCGGACGGCCAGTCAATCGCGGGCGCGATCCTAGCGAGTTGATGTAGATTGAACTGCACGAGTGCCGGCTTGCACACACCCGTCCAACAGCAAACAATGAATCATTGTCCTGCATATATAAAAATATACAAACAAAGTAATTGTTCTTTGACAAAAACAATATGTACTAAAAATAGACTTAGATGAATATCACCTAATTTGTCCGGATGACCGAATGTCATATATAGCGTCTGTGAATCGCCTCCAGTAATTTCAACAGTGATTCATCCGCGCTCTCTTTTTATTGCAATGAGGTATTCGTGGCAACGGCCGCTGGGGTTGCCGACTCAAGCAGCAAAAGTGGCGATTTAAGACATACTCAAGATCGCGGCGACTTGCGGCGCGGCCGGCGATGGTGGCTCGCTGCATAGGTTAGGTGTTTCATGGAGTAGTCTGGTGGCTCAAGGCCGGAACGTACTGCGGCTACAGTGGCTCAGCAGTGGATATGGACAGCCGGAATGTGCTGCGGCAACGGCGGCTCACGGCGCCCACAATTTTGGCAATGGTTCAACATCTAGCACCATGTTGACTTGATGTGATGATGAATCGTTAAGAACCCTTGATCTCTTATGTAACTAATATTGGTTTGTACATCAAACTGAGAGCATGCATGTTATCTTCCAGCCGACCTCGGGTTCTGAACCAGCAAAGAGAGGTCGCCGCCTGTTTCTTTGTCTTATCTACTTCAACATGTGAGGAGCAAAAAAGGACGTTGGTCTTCACATAGAGGAAATAGTAGCAGCAACTATAGCGAGGCAAACTGGCGAGGCAACTTGGAGGTGAAGCCACGCCTGCGTGGGGGGACCGTAGCGGCGGCTCACAGTGGCAACGGCTCTCGGGTGGCCATGCATAGAAAAATAACTTCAGGCCGGAGATGGAGTCGTCGGGGCAAGCCGACGAGAGGAAACCACGGAGGTGGAGGCAGCCTACTCAGAGGCCGTGTCTGGTGAGGTAGGTCCAGCTTGAGACATCCTGCAGTAAAATTGGAGACAGAAAGCCGCCGGCGGCTCGGCCACGGCTCAGGAGGAACAAGACCGAGGTGACGAAGGCCAGGGTCACTTGAGCGCGACAGGCCACAACGCGAGAGGCGGAGGTGGAGGTTGAGTCGGCCCGATGCAGCCTCCACTGAAGAAGTGAGGCGCGCGGTGGCACGAGTCATTAGGCGCCAAGGACCAGGTCACAACTATCGGTTGGTTCAACGGCGGCCGCGGGGCAGCCCGATCGCAATTTCGTACAGGAGGCCTGAGGCAATGGCGTTGGGCGCGTGGAAACCGGCGCGGGTGTGCGAAGGCAAAGAGCGGGGGCATCCATGAGAAGGTGCTGGCGAAGCAAGCAGGAAGCAGAGGTGGACCGATTCCTCCTCCGGGTCGTGGTCAACTTCGAACAACTGCGGTGTATAACAGCTGCTTGTAGCAAAAACAAACTCGGAATAATGATAATGGCATGAACTCGGCGACTTTGCGGAAACGCATCCGATGTCATCTTGCTTTCTTTTTTGATTGTGAAACTCGCGGCTGGTGGACTAGACGGATCTGATCATCAAACAATGAATTTGCCGACTTTATCCAAGTTTGGTCATGCTAGGTCATCCCACGTGACATTTTTCTGGTTTATTCTTCATCTAGTCAATCGCGAACTTCTCGAACCCTAAAGAGCTCCCTCCAAGAACTCAACACCATCGTGCCCAGGCCCCACGATGGAATTATCACAGCAAATGTCCTTAGTGTGTAGGACTAGGACTATTCTATAACAAGCGGAATCCTAGTCTGCCCCCTTAAGGGAAAACTTCTTATGTCATTCCTCGTAAACCGGCCCACCATAGCATGAGCCGACCTTCTGGGCCTTGGGCCTTGTCATCCGTCTAACCTACCCGCCGGGTCACCAGTGAGTCGCAATGTACAGGCGGGTTGCTCGTAAACCGCCAAGTCCGGGCGGGTCGCCAGTGAGTCGCCAAGCTCTAGCCGGGTCATACATCCGGTGGGTTACACCGCGGGGTATATCCCCGACAGAGTTCTTTCCGAATGGGATCCCTGAAAAGAAGGAATTCCTTATTGATATGAGAAGTCCATCCTCCCTATTATGCCAGGCTATACTTGCAACCCAACGCGTAAAGGGGTTGTCAATCCCTCAGTGGTTATGAGCAATATTAAATTGTATATGGTTTGACAAATAGATCTAACTAAATTGCAAAATAAAATAAAATTGCAGCAAGGTATTTTTAAGATTTTTATATGATAAAGAATAGACCTGGGGGCCATAGTTTTCACTACAGGCTTCTCTTGAGAAAAAACATACGACGGGTAAACAAATTACTGTTGAGCAATTGATAGAAAAGCAAATAATTATGACGATATCCAAGGCAATGATCATACATAGGCATCACATTCGAGATTAGTAGATCAAAATGATTCTGCATCTACTACTATTACTCCACACATCGACCGCTATCCAACATGCATCTAGTGTATTAAGTTCATGAAAAATGGAGTAATGCATTAGGCAGGATGACATGATGTAGACAAGATAAACTCACATATGAATAAACCCATCTTTTTATCCTTAAGGGCAATGATACATACATGTCATGTCCCTTTGTGTCACTGGGATTGAGCACCGCAAGATCGAACCCATCACAAAGCACCTCTTCCCATGGCAAGATAAATCAATCTAGTTGGCCAAACCAAACAAATAAATCGGAGAAGAAATACGAGGCTATATTAATCATGCATAAAAGAGTTCAAAGAAAACTCAAATAATATTCATGGATATATCTGATCATAAACTCATAATTCATCGGATCTCAACAAACACACCGCAAAAAAGAATTACACCGGATAGAACTCCAAGAACATCAAGGAGAACATTGTATTGAAGAACATCCAAAGAGAAGAAGCCATCTATATACTAATTATAGACCCGTAGGTCTGTGGTAAACTACTCACGCATCATCTGAGGGCAGCAAGGATGATGAAGAACCCCTCCGTGATTGTTTTCCTCTCTGGCAGAGTGCCGGAAAAGGCCTCTAGTTGGCTCTCGTGGTTCTAGAACTTGCGGCGGTGGAAAAAGTATTTCGTGAACTCCCTTGAGGGTTTTGGGATTTATGGGAATTTATAGTCAGGATTAGGTCACACGGAGCCTCAGGGGCACCACCATCCATCAGGAGGCGCCTACCCCCTAGGGCGCGCCCTGGTGGGTAGTGGGCCCATGCTCCCATGCCTGGTCTTATCCCGAAGCTTCTAGTGTTCATTATGTCCAGAAAAAACTCCAAAAAGTTTCATGGCATTTGGAGTTTGTTTGGTACTGATATTCTGCGAAACCAAAAACAAGAAAAAAAACAGCATCTAGCACTGGGCACTACGTTAATAGGTTAGTCCCAAAAAATGATATAAAGTTTCTTGTAAATGTATATAAAACATCCAAGATTGATACTTTAATAGCATGGAACAATAAAAAAATTATAGATACATTGGAGACGTATCAAAGTGTCAGAAACAGCCCTAGAGTTTATATTAAACTAACACCATATGATACACATTAACCAACTCTTATGCCACCTAGATACTCCAATGTCACCACAAGTATCTATGAGTTGATTATATGATATGAAACAAACAACTTCAGATTCATAATATTCAATCCAAAACAAGGAACTTCATAGAGCCCCAAGATTTCTACCGGAGAAAGTAGGACGAAAACGTACAGCAACCCTTGTGCATAGATTACCCCAATGTCACCTTGGGAATCCACGAGTTGAGTGCCAAAACATACATCAAGTGAATCAATATAATACCCCATTGTCACCACGGGTATTCATATGCAAGACATACATCAAGTGTCCTCAAATCCATAAAATTATTCAATCCAATAATAGTGAAACCTCAAAGGTAAAAACTCAATTCATCACAACAATATAGAGAGGGAAAAACACTATATGATCCAACTATATTAACAAAGCTTGCGGTACATCAAGATCATGCCAAATTAGAACACGAGAGAGAGAGAGAGAGAGAGAGAGAGAGAGATCAAACACATGGCTACTGGTACAAACCCTCAGCCCCGAGGGTGAGCTACTCCCTCTTCATCATGGAGACCACCGGGATGATGAAGATTGCCTCCGGTGATGATTCCCCCTCTGGCAGGGTGCCGGACAAGGTCCCGATTGAGTTTTTGTGGATATAGAGGCTTGTAGCGATATAACTTCTCATCTAGGGTTCTTTATAGAGGTTGGGGTATTTATAGGAATTTTTGGCATCGATCTCATGCCAAGGGGGCCCATGAGGGAGCGACAAGCTCGGGGGGCATCCCCCAGTCTTGTCGTGCCCTCGTGGCACTTCTGGCCTGGCTCCAATGCTCCGTGGGTCTCTTCTGGTCCATAAGAAATCACCGTAAATTTTCAGCCCATCTCGAGAACTTTTATTTCTGCACAAAAAATGACAACACGGTAGCTCTACTAAAAAGAACGTCAGTCCGGGTTAGTTCTAATCAAATCATACCAAAACAATATAAAATTGTTGTAAACATGGCATGAATACTTCATAAATTATAGATACGTTGAAGACATATCAGTCAGTACCTAAGGCTGACTGAGGGCCACCAATCCGAGAGAGAAGTCAATTTGTCCGGTCTAAACCTAGGTAACCAAAATGGTGAGCTAGTACATATTCGTAAGCTTTTGCATCGGGCATGACATATTCATGTTGCGACCCTAGGATCTAAGGGTAAAAAACTACATGGACATCCAGGCCGAATGGTCTTTTTCGAATGACACAGACAAGCCTTCAGATTCACTCGTGGAAGTCGCCGGGTTAATCATTGATGAATTCTACCAAGAGATAAAAACCTGTTCAATACGGACCATCACAAAGGCGGGGCCGAGAAGCTATGTGATGAAAAAATCGCGTACGCGTGCATGGATGCGTATGCATGCTTAGCCGTATGGAAATGGATCCACCTCATTGAGTAGGGTTGGTAAGAATAAAAAGAGAGGAAAGTGATGCTGGCCATTCATGCAAACCTTAAGAAGATAGAGATGATGCAACACAAATTGGAGAAGGCGTGGCATCGGAAATATTTTGAATAGCTCAGTTTTATGATTTATGTAATTCAAATTCTGCTGAACTTGGCCACTTTATGCTGAAGTTGTGTGTTCCAATGTTCTGAACATTGTGGTATCATACACTTAAGTCAATTAATGTACCTACCGGCCTTTAAAAGTGGTTCCTTCGCATACTAGCTTGTCAAATCTTTGTCTTCCCCATTCACTATTTCGCCCCAAACGAAACCCTAGCCATCAAGTGGTAATAGATGTCCGCACATGAAGGCAAGAAGGAGGGTCGCCGTGTTGCAAGATTGACGGGGGTTGCAGGATTGACAGGGCGACCAACAATCCATGCACAACAGCAACATCACGGGCAGCAGCGGCAGCGAGAGAATCACGGGCGGGGCATCGACTTGCCTAGCGAATGGAAGATCACATCGGAGTTGCTCTTTGGAATGAAAAACCTACATAGGTTAGTCAACCTAGCACCCATTTCCCTCATGAAATGCGGCACATTATTTGTTCACTGAACACACAAATATCTATGAATAGGATGATGAAATCCCCCCGTGTTAAAATGTAGTATTCTGATATCCGAGTAAAGTCCTCAGTTCAGCGGATAGAGAAGAAAGAGACATGTGGGCACTAGTGTAGCCCAGTTCATGGAGTCTGCATGGACGTATTTGATTTTGGGTGTTGGTTTCTGGTCTGCTATAGGATCGAAAGTATGTCTTGGGGGGGGGTGATTATACTACTTGACCAAATAAAAATCTAGCCTTTTCCCAATTTTAGTTCTTGGCAGATTTTAGCAACTTAGCACAAGTCAAGCAATCAACCTACACATGCAATTCTAAGAGTATATTAGTGGAATGTAAAACAATTGCATATGAAGGTAAAGGGGAGGAGTTTGAGAAGGCAAACGCAATTGGAGACACGGATGTTTTTGTCATGGTTCTGATAGGTGGTGCTATCATACATCCACATTGATGGAGACTTCAACCCACGAAGGGTAACGGCTACGCGAGTCCACGGAGGGATCCACCCACGAAGGGTCCACGAATAAGCAACCTTGTCTATCCCACCATGGTCGTCTCCCACGAAGGACTTGCCTCACTAGGGTAGATCTTCATGAAGTAGGCGATCTCCTTGCCCTTACAAACTCCTTGGTTCAACTCCACAATCTTGTCGGAGGCTCCCAAGTGACACCTAGCCAATCTAGGAGACACCACTCTCCAAGAAGTAACAAATGGTGTGTTGATGATGAACTCCTTGCTCTTGTGCTTCAAATGATAGTCTCCCCAACACTCAACTCTCTCTCATAGGATTTGGATTTGGTGGAAAGAAGATTTGAGTGGAAAGCAACTTGGGGAAGGCTAGAGATCAAGATTCATATGGTAGGAATGGAATATCTTGACCTCAACACAAGGGTAGGTGGTTCTCTCTCAGAAAATGTATGTTGGAAGTGTAGGCATGTTCTGATGGCTCTCTCCACGAATGAAGAGTGGGTGGAGGGGTATATATAACCTCCACACAAAATCTAACTGTTACACACAACTTACCAATCTCGGTGGGACCGAATCGTGAAACTCGGTCAGACCGATTTAGCAAATAATGTGACTGTTAGGATATTCGGTGGGACCGACATGTCAACTCGGTGGGACCGATATGGTTAGGGTTAGGGCATAACGTAATCTCAGTGAGACCGATTACACAAACTCGGTGGGACCAATTTTGGTAATAAGCTAACCAGAGAGTTGGTCAGGCAAAATCGACGGGACCGATTCGCTCTTCTCGGTGAGACTAAAACATTACAAAAGGGAAAGAGAGAGTTTGCATTGCAATATCAGTGGGACCGATCGCTCATCTCGGTTGGACCAAAACGTTACAAAGGGAAACAAAGAGATTACAATCCCATCTCAGTGAGACCGAGATCCCTATCGGTGAGCCGAAAAGACTAGGGTTTTTGGCAGTGGCTACGACATCTGAACTCGGTGGCGCCAGATAGAAAGAATCGGTGGGGCCGAGTTGGACTTTTGGTTTGGGTCATATGTGGATATGAGAAAGTAGTTGAGGGCTTTGGAGCATATCACTAAGCATTTTGAGTAAGAGCCTCATTAAGCAACACCTCATCCCTTCTTGATAGTACTGGCTTTTCCTATAGACTCAATGTGATCTTGGATCACTAAAATAGAAAATGTAGAGTCTTGTGCTTTGAGCTTGAGCCAATCCTTTTGTCCTTAGCATTTTGAGGGATCCACTTTTCTCATCCATGCCATGCCAACCATTGAGCTTTTCTGAAATATTTATCTTGAAATAGCATTAGCTCAATGAGCTATATGTTGTTAGGAATTACAAAAACCACCCAGGGATAGTTGCACTTTCAATCTCCCCCTTTTTGGTAATTGATGACAACATATAGATCAAAGCTTCGACAAATGATAATAAGATTGAAAAACATTGTCGCTTTGAGAAGTATGTGAAAAGTAAGAGCTCCCCCTAAATTTGTGCATTATTTAAAATTTGCTTTGGACTGCAAATGCACAATGAGTTAGGATCATGGGTTACTCTTCCATGTCACATACATCTTGGTGGGGCGCTCAAAATGATAATAATTAAACACATTCACTCATCACCAAGCAAAGTGAATGATCATATGAGGATATAAGATATAATATCATCCAACAAGCATTAATGTAGCATAGCATATGATCAAACACATGATCATGCAAGTATCTCACAAAAGGCATAATGTATCAAGCAAACACACGAAGGACGAAGTTCAACCACCAAAAACAAGAGAGATCAAAAGCAACACTCTCTCTCGAAGCCTATGATCTATACAATTTTCTCCCCCTTTGGCAACAAGTTACCAAAAAGTTCACAAAAATGCATAGTGCTAATCGACTCTCAGGCTTGGTCTTCATGTGATGGTGTAGAGATGGCTCCAAGGACGAAAGCTTCTATTGATGTAGCTGGAGCTGGTGGACTGGCTGCTGGAGCTGGTGCAGATGATGTAGCTCTGGTGTCTGGAACAGGCGCTGCAGCAGATCTCTGTCCTCTGGGCACTCTAGCAAAATCATATGTGGTAGACTTGCCCTTCTTCTCCTCCACATCCTCTTGAAGTTGCTCAACTGCAGTTTGGATCTCAGTAACTTGACATCAAGAGCATAAAACTTCTGCTCTATGATTCTCTCCAAACTCTCCTGGTTTTGAGTCAGGGTGGCCAAGCCCTTCTCAATCCTCAAGGTGGAGGCAATCAAGTAGCCAAGCTGATATTGCTTGCTCTTCAGGAAAATTTGAGATGCCTCTTCAGCAGTTGGCATCTTAGCAGCTTTCTCAGCCCTTGCTTTCTCTTTCTTCTCTTGTGCTTGCACAGATGATGGTTCATTTTCATCCATCACAATGGTGTTTTCCTCAAAATCAGGGTAGATGGGCAGGTGCTCCTTGTCCAAAAGATATGTGCCTGTGCCCATCTTGGAGTTTATGAGCTCTTGAAGTGTGGGGCATATCCACAAGATCTCTTCTGATCACCAGCAGTCCTTTTGATTGTTTCCACAACCAAACTCATGACTTTGAATTTCTGAGGCACACCAAATATATGCAGCAAGTTGATCGCATGGCCTCTGATCATCTTGTGATCACCTGACTTGGGTAGCAAAGTGTTCCTTAAGATCTAGTTGATAGTAGGCAATCCTGACAACAGGTAGTGTACAGATCCAAACTTATGTGTCTCTAGTGCAGCATCTGGGATCTCTCTGTACATGTGAGCCATAGAGTTGTGGTCTTTCTTCTTCTTGGCATAGACATTCAAGTCATCCTAATTCTCTTTTGGAGCATTTATCAACTCAGCCCATTCTTCAACTCTGGATTGGTACCTAGTACCTTCAGACATCCAGACAATTTTCCCATCTGGGTAGAAGTGAGCTGTGGAGTAAAACTACATGATGAGCTCACCATTCCACTTGGTGAGTGTCGGTGTCAAAACTGGCGGATCTCGGGTAGGGGGTCCCGAACTGTGCGTCTAGGCGGATGGTAACAGGAGACAAGGGACATGATGTTTTTACCCAGGTTCGGGCCCTCTCGATGGAGGTAAAACCCTACTCCTGCTTGATTAATATTGATGATATGGGTAGTACAAGAGTAGATCTACCACGAGATCAGAGAGTCTAAACCCTAGAAGCTAGCCTATGGTATGATTATTGTTCATCCTACGGACTAAAACCCTCTAGTTTATATAGACACCGGAGAGGGCTAGGGTTACACAGAGTCGGTTACAATGGGAGGAGATCTACATATCCGTATCGCCAAGCTTGCCTTCCACACCAAGGAAAGTCCCATTCGGACATGGGACGAATTCTTCAATCTTGTATCTTCATAGTCCAGGAGTCCGGCCAAAGGTTATAGCCCGGCTATCCGAACACCCCCTAATCCGGGACTCCCTCAATAGACCCCGAACCAGGCTTCAATGACGATGAGTCCGGCACGCAAATTTGTCTTCGGCATTGCAAGGCAGCTTCTTCTCCAAATTCCATATACATGTTGAATAGTGTCCGGCTTCTGGTGCATGTTGCGCTCCTTGGCTTCTGTGCCCAATAATGGCCATCTTCCACGTGTCAAATGAATGCGAAAAGCCAGGGAGTTTTTTTTTCATTTACCCCCCTAGCCGCGTAAATGAGCCGCCCATAAAAGAGACGGGGATTTAGATCCGAATCACACCATCTTCCCTCCGCGAGCATTCATCGGAGCGCATTCGACAGAGATCCACTCCATCATGGCCGGTCGACGCAGCTCCTCCTCTCGCCCCCAGCCCTCAGACTGGAGATTGGGAGAGGTGTTCCATCCCGCACAACGAGCTAGTGGCGCTCCAAGCCAAGGGGCTTCTCCCCCAGCCTACATGGTCCGGGTTCGAGCCGGGCTTGCCACCTATAATGGCGGAGAGCAAGCGGAGAACGTCCCCAATCCCTCCAAAGGAGAGCGGGTATGCCTTGTCCCTTATTTGATAAGAGGGCTCGGATTTCCAATTCATCCATTTCTCCAGGGGCTCCTGGAGTTCTATGGCCTCCAGTTGCACAACCTTACACCTGCCTCCATATTGCATATTGCGGGCTTCGTAGCCCTTTGCGAGCTGGTTTTGGGCATCGAGGCCCATTTCGCGCTGTGGAAGAAGTTGTTCTGCCTCGTGCCCCGTTCTCAGGAGGGGTCGATATATCAAGTGGGCGGAGCCGAAATATGGCGCATCGCCGGGACCGGATATCTATCCGGAACCCCAAAGAAGGCGTCCGAAGACTGGCCTTCAGAATGGTTTTATATAGAAGACGTCCCCCTGCCGGACCCTGTTCGGATCGGCCTCCCTGAGTTTGATAATACTCCTTTGAAGAAGTGCCTAAGCTGGCATCCACGGAGCCCTCAGAAGGAAAATGACAAGGACATCCTTTACCTGATGAACCGGATAAGGTTGTTAGCTCATTCCGGACTGACCATGATCGAGGTCATGGCCACATGCATTATGCGGGGGGTGCAACCGCTTCAGTACAGAGGACACCCCATGTGGGATTTCAACGGGGAGGACGACGCCACCCGGTGCGGCCGCAAGGGGCCGGAATCGGCTGCCGCTCTAATAAAGATCTTCTCCACTTTGTACAAGGGAGAAGAGGAGGAATTCCTCCGCGTCAACCCACGGGGCGGATTTTCTATGTACAATCCTCCAAGCTGGGTAAGCGAACACTTTCACTCGCCCATCCGTTTCATATTCCCATAGTTGAGTATTTAGTCTAGCAATCTCAACGCAGGAGCTACGCCAGGCTATAAAGGAGATAAACAGCCCTCCTCCACAACCCGAGGACCCAGAACGGTCCTTCGACCCGGACTCCCAAGAGTACCCGGACTTATGTGTGGAGCTGATGGATGGGGTGTTTCATCAATTGGGCAAGGACAACACCTTAGTGGCCATTATGGCCGATTATCCTGGACTACTTCCAGCCTCACAAGTAACCGAGACCGAAGTCCCAGTACTTTTAAGATGATCCACCCGTGCTTATTTTTGAGCACCGCATACCAATGTCGTTTTTGCAGGGGAAGTCCTTGAGGCGGAGGGCCGAGCCTGCGGCGGCTCGTCAACAAGGGGCATCAAGGCCCAGCAGGCTGAAAAGAAGTGTGGTCCGGATTGAGACGCCGGTGCAACGGTATGGCGTGCCGTTTTATTCCCAGGTTTTATTCCCTCAAGGCATACTAACCTCGTGCTTTTTTCAGGAAAAAGAGCGCTCGCCGGACTATATCCGGAGAGGTTGCCAACTGCGCCTCCACCGGCCAGGCTCCAAGGCCGGGTCCAGAAGCGGAGGCGAACACGAGGCGCGCACCGGACGCTCCTCCGACAGAGGATGAGGACGGGCTGTCTGCCACCAATTCCGAGGTGGAGAGTGCCATGAACCACAGGCGTCGCCGGACAATTCTTCGTGACGCTTGTTTCTCCCAGGAGGCATTGGATGCCTTCAATACGGGAGATGCGTACCTCCGTGCCGCTCAAAATGGTCTAGCTAGAGCCACAGAGCAGTATGTAAAAGACATACGGGTGAGAAAATTTGATGGTTATATATGTCAGTAGCCCCCCAGACTTGAAATAGTTAGAATAACTGATTTAAGGATCATTTGTTATGCAGGATCTTACAGAAAAGAATACCCAACTATCCCAGGAGATGGAAGAGTGCAAAGCCCAACTTGAGGCCGCACTAGCCGTGGCGGGGGATACCCCCTCTGGTAATATATGCTTCGAAAGATAAGTATGTTGTGAAGGGCGGCATGTGTGCAAATCTGACAATAACATTGCAGATGGCGTCGGAGTGGATCCGGACAAGCAACAAATCTTGCGCCGGTTAAAGGCCGGCGAGAGCGTGCTTACGAGGGTGAGGCAAGAGAATAATAAGCTCCAAGATGCCAACACCCAGCTGGGCGAGGAACTAAAGGATGTTCGTGCTCAGCTGTCGGACTCCGTGAAGGAGAATCGACGGCTTCGACGCGGCATTTTTAGTAAGTGCTTGAACGAACTTCGAAAAAGAATTCAGCGAGGAAGTCGATTGACAGAGTTATGTCTATAGGTATGCTGACAGGTTGGCCTGCAGAGGAAATGCCCGGTTCTACAGGTGACCTTCTTCCCGAGCTCTCACAACTGCATGAACGAGTTCAGCAGGTAATGCAAGGCGTCGCCCAGGCCTTGTGGCCATCCATCTCCATGCCCAAAGGCCTTGGAGAGCTTGCAGACAAGCTGAAGGGAGCGTGGTGGCGCTTCCGATTATGGAAGATACCGGCCTGCCGTCAAGGCGCCAGGGAGGCCTGGGCCATGGTGAAGACGCGATAACAAAGGCTGACCCAAACCACATGGCCAAAGTCAGACCTATGGGGCCCGATGGGAAGGAGATCCCTGTCAGTTTAGTGTACGGCCAGGTAGAGTTGGCCACCAAATATTCCCAATAGGACTGTAAACTAGACAGCCTGTTGGATGGTATTGAAGAAGAATATACCCAGTCAAATTGACTATGTAATTTAGGATGACATGTAAAATGCCTTCTAGCCGGATTGTAGATCGTTTTTCATGGTAGACCTTTTCGCTTCAACCTCGGGACCCGATAGTCCGAAGTGTGTCCAAATACCCTCTCGGTTATGTAAGAACCGGGGCATGCGTGGAGACCAGGCGTAGGGGTCATTAGTGCTTGAATAGACAAGTGCCCAACTAGTTATGTTATATTACATGGTTAGTAAGAAACATCTTCCAGGGATAATAGTTCCGTTAGGGGTTCCTTTCCCTGGGAGGCATGACCTAAAGTGCATGTCCGGACTGCGAAAAAAGCAGAAAAGCATCTGGGGGCGTATAAATAAACAAGTAAGAAATCATATTTTAGTTCACCGACCGAATATTCCCTTAAGAATGCTAGCTTTCGGATTCACCCAGTCTGAGGTACACATCCGGCTAACCCGGCAGTAACAATCGCAGAGGTGCTCCCTTTACCGCCTAGCCGAACAATCAGGAACGTAGGGGTAAGCACAGGAGACAGGCAACCCAGCTTGGCCAAAACTTAAGTCATATCGATGCATATAATGGTGAATAAAAGGTACATGCGAAAGTGTGACACATGTGTTGGGCATGAGGCCCGTATAAACAAGCTTCTGTTAGAGAAGCGTCCAGGTATTATGAGCGCGGATAGCGCGCCAATTGTGTGCGAACAAGGCGCAAATGAGCCCTTAAAGGCTGTAAGAGAAAAGGATGGAGAAGGAGAGAAATATAAGACAACTAATGTGTAAAAAATAGACAGAGGAAGGAGACGAACACAGAGTCTGGCGCTAGGCATAGAATCTTCGTAGAAGGGCTGCATTCCATGGGTTCGGCTCGAGTCGGTTATCTGATGCATCTCATAGATGGTACGCTCCACCAGTCAGGACTTGGTCAATTATGAAGGGACCTTCCCATTTGGGCTTGAGTTTGTCCTTTTTCTTGTCCGACAGGTGTAGAACTAACTCGCCAACATTATAAGTTTTGGCCCGTACTTCTCTGCTTTGATATCTTCGGGCCTGCTGTTGATAGAATGCGGAACGAGATTTTACCACGTCGCGCTCCTCCTCCAAGGCGTCCAAACTGTCCTGCCGATCGAGTTCGGCTTCTCTTTCTTCGTACATGCGCATGCGAGGTGAGTCATGAATTATGTCGCAGGACAGAACTGCCTCTGCGCCGTATACCATAAAGAATGGTGTGAATCCGGTAGTGCGATTCGGCATGGTCCGCAGCCCCCAAAGTACGGAGTCGAGCTCCTCTACCCAGTGCGTGTTAGATTCCTTGCGGGACTGCACTAGTCTGGGTTTGATGCCGCTCATGATTAGACCATTTGCTCGTTCGACTTGACCGTTAGTTTGTGGGTGATAGACTGAAGCGTAGTCGAGCTTGATGCCCATGTTTTTGCACCAGAGTTTGACCTCGTCGGCCGTAAAGTTCGTGCCGTTATCAGTGATGATGCTGTGGGGGACGCTGTAGCGGTGTACGATCCCTGATATGAAGTCTATCACCGGTCCGGATTCGGCCGTCTTAACAGGCTTGGCCTCTATCCAATTTGGTGAATTTATCCACCATGACCAGTAGGTATTTTTGCTTGTGGGTTCCTCCTTTAAGGGGTCCAACCATATCAAGCCCCCAGACCGCAAAGGGCCAGGTGATGGGTATAGTTTGCAGGGCGGTGGGTGGCATATGGCTTTGGTTAGCAAAGAGTTGGCAACCGACGCATCGTTGGACTAAGTCCTGAGCATCTGCCCGAGCCGTCGGCCAATAAAATCCTGTACGGAAGGCCTTGCTTACAAGGGCCCGGGCTGCGGCGTGGTGCCCACCGAGTCCGGCATGAATTTCAGCCAGAAGATTCCACCCTTCCTCTTTGGAGATACACCTTTGAAGGACTCCGGTGGTGCTTTTCTTATAAAGCTCTCCTTCATGGACTTTGTAGGCTTTAGATCGCCGCACTATGCAGCGTGCCTCGTTTTGGTCCTCGGGGAGTTCCTGCCTAGTTAGGTAGGCTAGGAATGGTTCTGTCCACGGGGCAATGACTGCCATTATTACGAGGGCTGAGGATGTTATTTCGTTGGCGGAGCCTCCCGTTGTGTCAGAATGTTCGGTGTCGGGCGGTGCGGCTGGGTCCGGGCTGTTATTTCCGGATTCCCCTTCCCATGACACAGATGGCTTGAATAGCCTCTCCAAGAAAATGTTGGGGGGGGGGGAACTGCATCGCGCTTTGCACCGATGCGTGCCAAGACGTCTGCTGCCTGATTGTTTTCTCGGGCTATATGGTGAAATTCGAGCCCTTCAAACCGAGCTGACATTTTTAGGACGGTGTTGCGATAAGCTGCCATTTTCGGATCCTTGGCATCAAAGTCTCCATTTATTTGGGATATCGCAAGGTTCGAATCCCCCCACACCTCTAGGCGTTGGATGCCCATGGAGACTGCCATCCAGAGACCGTGTAGAAGGGCCTCGTATACGGCTGCATTGTTAGAGTCCGTATACATTATCTGGAGTACATATTGAACTGTATCTCCTGTTGGGGACGTCAGAACGACGCCCGCCCCCAGACCGGCTAACATTTTGGAGCCGTTGAAGTGCATGATCTAGTTGGAATATGTGCCGTACTCTTTAGGGAGTTTGGCTTCAGTCCATTCGGCGACAAAGTCGGCCAAAACTTGCGACTTGATAGCTCACCGTGGATTATAGGTTATGTCAAACGGGAGGAGCTCAATGCCCTATTTGGCAATCCGGCTCGTCGCGTCGCGGTTGTTTATAATATTGTTAAGAGGTACTTTGGAGGCTACTGTTATCGAACACTCTTGAAAGTAGTGTCGTAGCTTCCGGGATGCCATAAACACCGCGTATGCTATCTTTTGATAATGCGGGTACCGTGACTTGCATGGAGTGAGGACAGTGGACACGTAGTAAACTGGTTTTTGAAGGGGGAATTTGTGTCCGTCCGTTTCTCGTTTGACGACGAGCACTGCGCTTACAACTTGATGAGTTGCCGCAATGTATAATAGCATTGGTTCGCCGATGTTAGGCGCGACCAGGACCGGGTTTGTTGCCAATATGGCTTTTATTTCTTTGAGTCCGGCCGTGGCAGCATCCGTCCACTCGAAGTGGTCGGTGCGCCATAGGAGGCGATAAAGGGGTAATGCCTTTTCTCCCAAGCGGGAGATGAAGCGGCTTAGAGCCGCCACGCATCCAGTCAATTTTTGTATTTGTTTGAGGTCCTTTGGAATATCCAATTGTGACAGAGCTCATATCTTGGCTGGGTTTGCTTCAATTCCTCTACCGGATACAATGAAGCCCAAGAGCTTTCCAGCTGGTACGCCGAAAACGCATTTTTCTAGGTTAAGCTTGATGTCATATGCACGGAGGTTATCGAATGTGAGCCTCAAGTCATCTACTAGAGTTTCGACATGCTTGGTTTTGACGACCACGTCATCTACGTATGCTTCAACTATTTTGCCGATCTGGTTTGCCAGACATGTCTGAATCATGCGCTGATATGTTGCGCCGGCGTTTTTGAGCCCGAAGGGCATTGTGTTGAAGCAGAATGGGCCGTATGGGATGATGAATGCCGTTGTGGCTTGGTCTAGCTCTGCCATCTTAATTTGATGGTAGCCGGAGTATGCGTCGAGGAAATACAATGAATCGTGTCCTGCGGTAGCGTAGATAATTTGATCGATGCGGGGGATGGGGAAGTGATACTTTGGGCAAGCCTTGTTGAGGTCTTTGAAATCGACACATAGGCGCCAGGATTTGTCCTTCTTTGGTACCATCACCAGGTTTGCTAGCCAGTCCGGATGTTTTATATCTCTAATTAATCTGGCCTCCAGTAGTTTGGCTAGATCCTCTCCCATGTCTTGTCTCTTAGGTTTGGAGAAACGCCGAATAGCCTACTTGACAGGCTTGAATCCTTTTAGGATGTTTAGGCTGTGCTCGGCCAGCCTGTGTGGGATTCCTGGCATGTCTGAAGGGTGCAAGGCAAAAATGTCCCATTTTTCGCATAGGAATTCTTGTAGTGCGGCATCTACATCAGGGTTTAATTGCGCCCTGATGGAGGCCATTTTTGTAGGGTCCGTTGGATGGACTTGGAATTTGACTATTTCGTCCGCCGGTTGAAAGGAAGTGGACTTGGATCTTTTATCGAGTATCACGTCGTCCCTGTTCACCGTGGAGCGCAGCGCAGTCAGTTCCTCGGCTGCTAGGGCTTCGGATAGTGCCTCAAGGGCCAGTGCGTCTGTCTTATTTTCGGCGTGGAGTGCTATGTCCGGGTCACTAGCTAGAGTGATGATTCCGTTGGGTCCAGGCATTTTGAGCTTCATGTACCCGTAATGGGGTATAGCTTGAAAAATTGTGAATGCCTCTCGCCCTAGCAGAGCGTGGTATCCGCTGCTGAACGGGACCACTTGAAACGTGACCTCCTCGGACCTGTAATTATCCGGCGTGCCGAACACCACATCCAGTGTGATTTTTCCTGTACAACACGCTTCCCGACTGGGGATTATTTTTCTAAAGGTTGTGTTGCTTCGCTCAATGCGGCTCCAGTCTATTTCCATTTTTGAAGGGTTCCCTCATAAATGAGGTTCAATCCGCTGCCACCGTCCATGAGTACCTTGGTAGGGCGAAAGCCGTCCACTATTGGACTGAGGACCAATGCGGCTGGTGCTCAGGCTGTTCGGAATTTAGGTTCATCACTGGCATTAAAGGTAATAGCCGTGTCACTCCATGGGTTTATTGTTGCTACTTGGTAGACTTCGGCAAGGCTGCGGAGTGTTCGTTTCCGCATATTATTTGATGCGAAAGTCTTGAAGACTGTTATTACCGTACTGGTATCCCTGGGCTGGTGCTCTATGAGTTCTGGAGTTAGAAGCTCCTCGCCACTCCTGGCCACCTGCCGGAGTATCCAACATGCTCTAAGGCTATGAGTTGGTGTGGCGCCCTCTGTACTATGAATTTTACAGGGTCCATTGAGCCATCCCTCTAGTAAGGTTCCATGCCCCAGAAAGGGTTTTTGCTTTTTGGTGTTTAACCCAGGTGCCTGGTGATAGTGCACCCTTTTATTTCGGACTGGGGTTGTATTCAGGGCCGGATTGTCCCAAAATTTTATTTCGGTTTTCCAGGCGCTTTCCATCGCACAGTACTTTCATACTATGGATGCCAAGTCGGTGAAGCGTGTAATTTCACGGCGACTTATGGCGTTGAGGATTCCGTTGTCCATGCAATTATTGCAGAAGAATGAGATTGCATCCTCCTCGCGACAGTCCTTTATCCTGTTCATAACCAGGAGGAATCTGGCCCAGTAATGGTGTACTGTTTCTATGGGCTCTTGCCGAATTTGGGATAGATCCCTTATATTTGGGTGGGCGGCTGGGATTAAATCCGGAACCTCGCCCAATCTGAGACTCAAGGGCCAAGGAGTTTCCGAACTCGGAAGCTTGGGTTCTTGGGTGTTATCCGATGAATCTAGCCCGCTGCCTGACTTTAGGTTCAGGGATTTAGTGACGTCCTCCCCTCCGTGGGTATCCATCTTGGAGGGATCGGGAATCCGGACATAACTAGTCCTTAAGATAGATGAAGACTTGCCGCATTGTTCCTCCACCACTGCGACGTGGTGGGTGACCTGGGGAGAGTTAATCTCTCTCGGATCGGGTTTAAGCCCAATCTGATTGTAGTCTGTAGCAACTCCCAGGGCGGCGATGCGATCCAAGAGCTCATTTAAGGAAGAGAGCTCCATAGGATCTAACTGCTCGGCGAGTTCCGAGTTGACGTGGTGATTGCTTTCGATGACCCGAGAAGTCATCGTCGGCGCGGCGGCCGAACAGGCGGTCACAAGAAAACCGCCTAGTCGGAGAGTTTGGCCGATACCCAAAGCTCCTTTGACGACAGCGCCGTCTTTAAAGACGGGATGAGGCATCCTTCCTGATGGCGATGGCACAGCGGAACTCTCAATGAAAGCACTAATGTCAGTGTCAAAACCGGCGGATCTCGGGTAGGGGGTCCCGAACTGTGCGTCTAGGCGGATGGTAACAAGAGACAAGGGACACGATGTTTTTACCCAGGTTCGGGCCCTCTCGATGGAGGTAAAACCCTACTCCTGCTTGATTAATATTGATGATATGGGTAGTACAAGAGTAGATCTACCACAAGATCAGAGAGGCTAAACCCTAGAAGCTAGCCTATGGTATTATTGTTGTTCGTCGTACGGACTAAAACCCTCCGGTTTATATAGACACCGGAGAGGGCTAGGGTTACACAGAGTCGGTTACAATGGGAGGAGATCTACATATCCGTATCGCCAAGCTTGCCTTCCACGCCAAGGAAAGTCCCATCCTGACACGGGACGAAAGTCTTCAATCTTGTATCTTCATAGTCCAGGAGTCCGGCCAAAGGTTATAGCCCGGCTATCCGAACACCCCCTAATCCGGGACTCCCTCAGTGAGCTTCTGGCCAACAAAGTCATCTACTCCACAAGCATTGAAGCTGTCATACACTCCTGGATAGTGCTCTTCATTCTTCCTGATGTACTCGCAGTCAACCCATCTCATGTCACATACTATGGGCTTCTTGTCAACCAAAACTGTCTCATAGAAATCTTGCTCTTCCTTAGTGTGGAACCTATAGTCTACTGCAGTTCTTCTTCTGACAGCATAGGGATCAGTCTATCTCCATAGTCTCAGTCCTGCATCCTTCCTGAGCTTCATATCCTCTACAACTAGATGAGCATCATTATGATCAGAAATCTTGGGCTTCAACTTTCTCAAGACAAGTGAATCTTCATCTTCTTCAACAGCTTCAGGCATTGGGGCCTTGTTCTTCTCTTCAGCTGGAATACTCCTAGTGTTCCTCTTAGGTGCAGACTTGGGCTTAGGAGTAGCCTTAGGAGCATCTTTGGGCTTAGATGGAGCAGCCCCTGATCTTATAGCATCTCCCATCAGCTTCTGAGCTTTAGGTGCTTGTGCAGCAACCTCTTCCTCTTCTTTTTCCATCATTGAGGGCTTTCCAACAACTCTGGCCATTGTCTTCTTGACCCTTTCTTTCCTTTTCTTCTCAGCCACAACTAGTACTTTGGGTTCAGATCCTGTCGTGGAATTGTCACGGCAGATGTCCTTAGTGTCAGGACTTAGTCGCGAGGCCAACGTATCTATGTGGTAGCTTGAGAGGGGTTGAGTGGGACGAGAGACGCAGGGCGGATCAACACGCAAGACAAGGGTTTAGACAACTTCGGGCCCCGGGAAACATCATCCGGTAAAAACCCTACATGCTGTTTGAGGCTAGGTCTCATTATCATCACGAGGGAGTCGCCGTAAACCGGCTCTCCTCTTTGTGTCTAGCCATAAGATTGTTTCTTGCTTCTTACCTCTAGCTTGTCCCCCTTTGGGGAGCCCTGCCCCTCCTTATATATGTTGAAGGGGCGGGTTACATGTGGAGTCCTATTAGGATTAGGACTAGTCTATCTCTAATACAAATAGGGTACAAGTCTAGGTCTTAACTCCTTGTAAGACAAATATTCCTTATACCTTTCCTCTTAAAACGGCCCACCATAGCATGATCCGGCCTTCCATAAACCGCCCGTTGGGCCACCGGGTCTTGTCGCTCCTTTGACCCGCCTGCCGGATTACCAATGAATCATAAACCGCCAGGTCCAAGTGGGTCGCCAGTGAATCGCCAAACTCTAGCCGGGTCATTCATCCGGCGGTTTATACCGCGGGGTATATCCCCGACATTAGCCCCCAGTTTAATTTGGATTTATCCATGTTAAACTGATCTGCAACGCAAACACAAGAACAAATTTGTCGGGTTGTGCTCCGGTTTAAATATTCTTGTAAACCGGCACTTGATAATACTTAAATCCTTGTCATTTCTTCCTTCTTCTAGAAAATCCGGTTTAATAGGCCAGCTTCATAATCAATTTGCTAACATTGGTTTGTCGCAGAGAAATATTGTGAAGAATAACTTCTTTGACTCAGCTCCCAATGACTTAACAAAAATAATGGTCCTTGAAATCCTCATCTGATCTTCAGCCGGTTTAAGAATGTAGAACTTGCCGGTTTATCATTGCCAAGATCACCGGTTTATAAATATTGATAGCACCGGGTCATACTTGTAGTTAACACCCAGCTTGAAAATATACCTCTTATATGCCTATCACTTGTAGCCCCCAAGTCTTAAGAAGGTAGCATAGCAACAGCTTAAGACTTGCTTCAATATAAATATCACAATCTTGAAGAAATCCAGGTTGTTCATCTCAATCACTAGTCAGAATTGAGTATTCCACATATGTAGCCCCCAAGTGCCGGGTCATTTATGCAATAATGAGCAGGGACTTTGTAAATATAATCATGTAGATTTGAGCAATGATGTGTAGCCCCCAAGGGCCGGCTCACTAAGATAATATTGAGCTGGGACTTTGATATATACTTCAACGAAAATAATATCATGGGGCTTGAATTCACGTCCACAAGGTTAAGAGCCTTGTGCTTTACCAACTGAGCAGTGGACCCTTCAATATAATGAATAAAAAGCTTTGTACCTTGAATTGTTTGACAGGAGCAATTGGTAACCCCCAAGGGCCGGCTCATTATATTGTGATGAGTCGGGTCTTCAATAAGATGAACAAAGAATGACTTTGCATTAGCCCCCAAGTGTCATGGTGCATGCTTGCAGCGACATGAGACTTGCATATTTGAAGTAATCTCAACTTAAATAATGTAGCCCCCAAGTGTCGGGTTGTAAGCCTACAGCAACTCGGGGCTATTCCTTCAATTGTAGAATAAAAATCATATCCATTGATAATATGATATCCATTGCGCTAAAGCGACTGTGAAAACCTTAATCATAATACTGGTTATTGATAACCATAATAGAAATCCAGCCATGTTGGCTATTTGAATAATATACCCAATGATTTATAAGCGCATAATTCCGATGGCGCAATCCAAATATATGCTGGCGACTTATAGTCCAAAGCCAGGCCGGGTCAATAAACACCGGATTATTTCTCATCATATACTGGCGACTTATCGTCTTAAAGCCAGGCCGATTTAATAAACACCGGATAATTTATCATCATGCTTTATTCAACCTGTCTCTGTGACATTGAATCACATCATTGGTTTACCAACTTTTTGTAGTAAGGGTGATAACCCCAATCTTGAGTAATGATAACTCCTTTCATATTGTGCCAGTTTATGATGAAACCGTACCGGGTTGTGATAAACACCGGTTTAACCATATATAATACTGGCGACTCGTAGTCAAACCAGACCGGGCGGATAGTCTCCAGATTATGATTTGATCATGTACTGACAATTTGTAATTGAAAGTCAAGCCGGGTTAATGAACACCGGTTTACTCCATAATAAGATGGTAACGTAAAATCAAACCGGGCAGATAGTCTCCGGATTAGGATTTGACCGTGTTCCGCCAATTTGTAATTGACAGTTTGAAACGGATTAACAATGTCGGTTTAAAAACGCAACAAAAATCAAATAACAGTTATGAAAAAAATATGGAAGCAAAGGCAATGATAATACCGTTTGCAAAAAGAGGCTTTACTGAGCCGATCAGATGGTGTTACCATGGTCGGACACGACCAAGCTCCCAATAAGGTGTAGCTATGGTTCAAGTCAGCCAGGTCCCCAACTGAAACCGTGGCATTATGCCGATCAAGTGGCGTGGCAATGGTTCGGGTTTGACCAAGCCCCCAAGTGACTCTATGGCCTTAGGCCGATCAAGAGGCGTGACTGGTTCAGACTTGACCATGTCCCCAAGTGATCTGGTGGCTTTCGCCTATCAAAAAGGTGTTGCATTGGTTCGGACACGACCAAGCCCCCAAGTGGTGTTGTGGCACTAGGCCGATCAAGAGGCGTGGCTATGGTTCGGATACGACCAAGCCCCCAAGTGACCAATAATATGATAAGCCAATAAGGCATGATACCCATGTTTGGACCGCGCTTCATGGCAGCAGGTCCTCTTTGGCACCCTTTAACTTTTTGCAAAAAATAAATCCTTCTTGAACCGGGATTTTGAACCGGATATTGAGAGCTTCAAAGCTTTGTGGGAGACATCTTTCCCTTGAACCGGATTGTAAACCGGAATCTTCATTTTCAGCCGGAAATTCTCTGATGGCCTTTCAACTCGAACTTGCGAGAGGTTAATTCCTTTTTGAACCGGACATTTTTAAACCGGATTTGAGCGCTTGAGAGCTTTGTGGGAGAATATATTTCCCTTAAACCGGACTATAAACCGGAAACATCATTGTGAGCCGGAATATTTCTGGCAGCCTTTAAATTTTCATCAATATAACAACAGCCTCTGGGACCGGGTTTCCCTTCAACATCCCGGGGCACTTGAATTTGCTGAAACTGGCAAGACTTGCTGCATCATATCATCGTAGCCCTCGAGTCTTAAGATGACTCAAGGAGTTGTCTTGAGATTCTCCATACTTTACCATAGCAGAAGGTATATATCATCGGTGTTAATAACGCGGTGTAAATCCACAGAAGGTTGAGGTGACTGCGGCGGATTATAGATGATCTCGTATGAGCCGTGTCAGCAACTCGGCCAATAGTTCCTTCCAACTGGCGATTTGAAGTTAACCAAACTGTAGTGGCGGCGACTTGTGCGCCTGCCCATTGAGCCATCCAGTGTAGACGGCGGTTGATAGTATATGATAATTTGCCTCCATTTTGAAAGAAAACCGGGCTACCCAAGCTGTGACTTGCTCATGCAGACAGGTGCGGCCTGGTATGTTGATGTAGACTAGGCCGCAATAAATGGACAGTAGAGACGTCCGCAGTATTAGAGGTGGCTTGGACAGATGAACCCGCCACGGTGTTGTAAACCGGTTCGGACGGGTGAGTCAAACGCAGGCACGGTCCCGGCAAGCTGATGTAAATCGGGCTGTAAGGGCGGCGTCTTGCACGCGTCCATTCACCGTGTAATGTGGCACGGACGACCACCAGGCAGGACATTGCCAGCGCATGCTTCGTACCCATGGTATAAACCACGTTTATAATGAATAATTGTCCTGCATACAATATAGCATACCAAGGCAAAGATAAACTGCTCTTTGACAAAAATAATATGCACTAATAAAATATATTTTAGATAGATATCACCTGATGTGTTAGGCCAGAAATTATCCGCCATGGAGTTGATGATCACCATAGTGATGCTAAAATTAATCACGGCCGAGTCGGCCAGACGAGCTGACGGATGGTCCGGCCGCGGTGTTGTAAACCGGTGCGGACGAGCAAGTTGTGCTCCGTGTTGTAAACCGGCACGGACGCATGAACCTGTGGCCAGGGCGGACGGGCGAGTCGTCCGTGGTGCTGTAAGGTGGTACGGACGGGCGAGTTGGCCGGCACGTTGATGTAAACCGGACTACGGGGCGGCGGTTTGTGTTTCGATTTATCAGTGTGATATACGCAGATGCTGGTGTAGAACAGCGCGCGCGCCGTCCGCAGTAGGGCATCACTTTTATAGTGAGCACTTGTCCTGTATAAAAAGATATAGGCCAGAGTAATTGTTCTCAAGTAATTTAATATGTGCTGATAAGGTATATAAAAAGATAGCACCTGGTATATTTTGTCCGGTGAATACGTACGCTGGAACATGTTGCGGCAACTGTGGCCGTCATGGGGCCTGGAGTCGGGTGGTTTAGAACAGAGCCTCCGGGTCACAGGTCATGTTGACTTTGGGACCTGTGATGTCTGACGCCTGTCCTCATCCTGTCTGATATTTATCTGTACTAGACCTTCCGTGAGATGTATACTAGTAGTACTTTTCTTATTCTTCCTTTTTTTAGCCTTTGACTTCCGTAGACTGCTGCTGCATGTGTGTGCATCATCAAATATGGCTAGTGGGCACATGCCTTGAGCACGTCTGTCTGGGGCCTTTGGGCGTCTGCCGCCGTAACAATTTTCTTTTTTCAACAGCGGCGAGGCGGGTTGACTCGGAGGTGGCTTAACGCGCTGGAATGTTTCCTTAATGCTTCAGACGTCTTCTCATGACAAACAGGAGCTGATCTTGTTCTGATTAGAGCTCACGTGTTAGTAGTAACAGCAGCACTATTAAAAACAGATCTCGTAAACCGTGCAACCATTAGTCGTAATACTTGGCCATGACTTTTCTGTGAGCGCAGCAACATCAATGATCAATCCAATCTTCTTGGGAGCTGCTCCTGTCGCTGCTTGTTGCCTTTGTTTATCCGGCGAGTATCAAAGAGTCCGGCCAGGACACGGCTAACTTGCTAAATCAGATATCATCTCAGTTTGTACGACAACCGCTGCAATAGGCGTCGATCTGTCTTCAGATTTGACGGATCGTTAGGTCATGTCCGCCGCACAGAACGCAAACCTAATTTTCCGTAAAACCTTGTACTGCCAATTCCAAAGTTAACTATGATCCTGACCGCAAAACAATGAATTTTGCTGGTTCTGCTCAATCTTCTATACACCGCCGCTGAAAACTTCTTCGATCTTGACTGATGATCTTTGTACTTTACATTAATTCTTCCCGACCGGCTCTTGCTGATCCGGTGGGTCGCAACTTATCCCAGAAAGAGATCCCTTCAAGAACTCAATACCACCATGCGCAGGCCCCACGGTGGGCGCCAACTGTCGTAGAATTGTCACGGCAGATGTCCTTAGTGTCAGGACTTAGTCGCGAGGCCAACGTATCTATGTGGTAGCTTGAGAGGGGTTGAGTGGGACGAGAGACGCAGGGCGGATCAACACGCAAGACAAGGGTTTAGACAGCTTCGGGCCCCGGGAAACATCATCCGGTAAAAACCCTACATGCTGTTTGAGGCTAGGTCTCATTATCATCACGAGGGAGTCGCCGTAAACCGGCTCTCCTCTTTGTGTCTAGCCATAAGATTGTTTCTTGCTTCTTACCTGTAGCTTGTCCCCCTTTGGGGAGCCCTTCCCCTCCTTATATATGTTGAAGGGGCGGGTTACATGTGGAGTCCTATTAGGATTAGGACTAGTCTATCTCTAATACAAATAGGGTACAAGTCCAGGTCTTAACTCCTTGTAAGACAAATATTCCTTATACCTTTCCTCTTAAACCGGCCCACCATAGCGTGATCCGGCCTTCCATAAACCGCCCGTTGGGCCACCGGGTCTTGTCGCTCCTCTGACCTGCCTGCCGGATTACCAATGAATCATAAACGGCCAGGTCCAAGTGGGTCGCCAGTGAATCGCCAAACTCTAGCCGGGTCATTCATCCGGCAGTTTATACCGCGGAGTATATCCCCGACAGATCCCGAAGTTACTTGAGTAGAGGCTCTTGCCTTAGACATGGGAACTCTTCTTGCATGAGCCTTTGTCTTCATTCCTGGCTTTGTGGTAGCAGCTGTGCCATACTCCTTTTTCAGCACCTTCTTCTTAGAAGTGGCCTCATCATCAATAGCCACATAGTCCTCATCTTCAGAATCTGAGGTTCTCTTCTTCCTTGTCCTGGTGGCTACCTTTGGCAAATTGCTGGGTGTGCTCCTGCTGCCATCATCTGAGGTACTGGAGGGACTAGTGCCCTCACTCATATGAACTTGCTCCTCAGACTTGTTGTAACTATCACTCTGATCTGACATGATGCAAACTCTGACAGCAGACCCTATGAATAGATGTAGATGAGGTAGAGTAGATGAGCATCACAAAGCACAGAGGTTTTTGCAAAAATTGAGTCAAAAACTTAGTTTTAGTTTTCCACAGAAAGCATTTCGGAGCTACCGATTTGCAAAAGAAAAGAAACCAAACAATCAAAGCTACAAGTGGATTTCCTCGAATGAGTGAATTATGCAACCAACATGCTCACACAATAAAATGGCAAATGAAATATGTGACAGAGCATGCACACACAATTCTAGCATCTATCAAGCAATTGGCGAGGACTAAGTCATCTATATATGAGTATATTGACTTAGGAGTCAAATGAGAACATTTGATCATAGGTCATACTCATCGTTTAAGCACAAGTGGGGTTACCACTTTTACATAAAGCATTGTTGTGTTCACACCATTAGAGTTGCTTTGGCTCAAATCTTAGAGTAAAGCCCCCCCCTAGATGTGAGATCCCCCCTAAGAGGGATGAACTAACCTTGGGTTTTGTCGATGATGACTTCATGTAGGTGTTGAAGATGTGGATGCTCAATGTTGATGTAGATCATTTGGAGCAATCCATTGGAGTGACTTGCACTTTCAATACCTACACGGGTTAGTCCCACAAGAAACAAACAAGGATATCCATAGACATAGAGTGATGCACACACACAAGATGATGTCTATGAAAGCATTAGGTTACCTTGTCCCTTGTCTTACCAATAAGAGGGTTTGTGACTCCATGAACTAGGGCAAGATGTGGAAGTTGATTGCACTTTTTCTCGCCAAAATGATAAGAGTGAAGTATGTTGGCGGAGTCACCCTCAAGAACTCTCTAGTTCTTCTTCTTTGGAATCCACATCATCTTGATGGAAATCCTTGGAGTTGTAGTTGTACTCGATGAAGTAGAACTTGATGTAGTCTTGGGAACCCACTTGACCAAGGCCTTAGGAGCTTCTTCAAATGCATCAATCTCCTCTTGCAGCTTGTCCTTGCCTTTTTGCTTGTGGTCTTGTGGTGGAAGATCATCTTGAGCTTGTGTCCCTTTGAAAGAAGTAGGATCATACTTCTCTTGTTGAGGAACAAACTTCGTCTTGGGGTATTGATCTTCTTCCCACTCAACTCCGTTGGCATTGAACTTTCGTTCAAAACCAACACCTTGGTTCTTCCGGTGCCTTCCTTGCTTGTGTACAATTTCCTTGAATTTCTTACTCCCATCAAGGCTCTTGTAAACACCTTTTCTATAATTTCCTTCAAAAGGCTATTTTCTTGCTCAAGTGTAACTTGGCTAAGAGAATCATTAGTGGAATCAAGAGAACTACTAGAAGCAACAACATTGGATTTAACATGATTATTGTTACTACTAGAGGAATAATCATTCTTGTTCTTGTTACTAGACTTGACTTGATGCATGTAAGTAGATAAGAGTAAATTATTGGCAATGTAAGAAGAACTTTTCTTGCGAAGATCATCATTGATTGCTTTTAAAAACTCATGTTATTGCTCAAGGTTGAGCTTTTCAAAGCGTAACTTCTCATGAGTCCTTAAAAGTTCTCGATGATCTCCTAAGATAGTTTCATGAGCTAACTTAAGAGTGTTTAGTTCTTTAGTTAGGAGCTCAATCTTCTCCTTATCATTGTCATTCATTTTATCTCGATTAGCATGACTATTTGACGTTTCATCATAGTATTCATCACTAGAGTTGTCAACAAGTAAATCATCATCACCTAACAAGTCATCTTCATCACTATTGAAATCAACATACTCGGGGTGTGATACCTTTGGGCCTTTAGCCATGAAGCATCTTCCAAGTCCTTCATTTGGTGAGTAAAATAAGTCGTAGGAGTTGGTTGACACAAGTGCTAGACCGGCAACACCTTCATCTTGAGTATATTCGGAGTCAGAGTGATAGCTTCTCTCGGAGTGATTGTCGGAGTCGGAGCCGGACACCCATTCACCAACATGAGCTTGATGTCTTCGTTTTGTGTAGCTCCTTGATGACGTTTCCTTCCTTTCCGAATCCTTGCTTCTCCAGGATGTTCTTTGTTCATAACGATCATCTCTACTCCTTCTTTCTCTTGATGGCGATTCTTCTCTTCTACTTCTTATTTTTGGAGAATCTTCTCTTCTTTTGTAGGGAGCCGTGCACTCATTGGAATAGTGTCCGGGTCTTCCACAATTGTAGCAATTACGCTCACGACTAGAAGATCTTTTGTCATTGTAGGACCTTGACTTGGAACTTCTTTCCTTGCTCCTACTCTTGTAGAACTTGTTGAAGTTCTTCACCATTAGGCTCAATTATTCATTGAAGGTTTGTTTCTCACTTGATGATGTGGGAGCTTCACATGAGGCTTTGTAAGCACCACTTGACTTGTTGTGGAGCTCTTCCTTATCCTTGAGTGACATCTCATGAGCAACAATTCTTCCAATGACTTCTGTTGGCTTGAGATCTTTGTAATTGGGCATCATTTGGATCAATGTGCACACGATATCATATTTTCCATCCAAGGCTCTTAGGATCTTCTTGATGATGAATTTGTCGGTCATCTCTTCACTTCCTAAGCCGGCAATCTCATTTGTGATGAGAGCAAGCCTAGAGTACATTTCAGCGACACCTTCACCATCCTTCATTTTGAACTTGTCAAGTTGACTTTGAAGCACATCCAATTTGGATTCCTTGACGGAGTTGGTACTTTCGTGGATGTCAATCAAAGTATCCCAAATTTCCTTTGCATTCTCAAGACGACTGATTTTGTTGAATTCTTCGGGGCACAATTCGTTGAAGAGGATATCACAAGCTTGAGCATTGTATTGAAGCATATTCAACTCTTCCATGGTAGCTTCACGGTTCGGTTCTCTCCCATCAAAGAATTCACCTTGCAAGCCAATACACACAATAGCCCAAACGGCGGGGTTATGTCCAAGAATATGCATTTTCATCTTATGCTTCCAACTAGCAAAATTAGTACCATCAAAGTAAGGACCTCTACGGTGGTAATTTCCCTCGCTAGACGCCATACTCTCCTAGGTTGTGAAACCAAGGCTATGACCACCAAAAGCTATGGAAATCAAAGCAAATGGTGACCAAAGCTCTAATACCACTTGTAGGATCGAAAGTATGTCTAGAGGTGGGGGGGTGATTAGACTACTTGACAAAATAAAAATCTAGCCTTTTCCCAATTTTAGTTGTTGGCAGATTTTAGCAACTTAGCACAAGTCAAGCAATCAACCTAAACATGCAATTCTAAGAGTATAGCAGCGAAATGTAAAACAATTGCATATGAAGGTAAAGGGGAGGAGTTTGAGAAGGCAAACACAATTGGAGACATGAATGTTTTTGTCGTGGTTCCGATAAGTGGTGCTATCGTACATCCATGTTGATGGAGACTTCAACCCACAAAGGGTAACGGCTGCGCGAGTCCACGGAGGGCTCCACCCATGAAGGTTCCATGAAGAAGCAACCTTGTCTATCCCACCATGGCCCTCGCCCATGAAGGACTTGCCTCACTAGGGTAGATCTTCGTGAAGTAGGCGATCTCCTTGCCCTTACAAACTCCTTGGTTTAACTCCACAATCTTGTCGGAGGCTCCCAAGTAACACCTAGCCAATCTAGGAGACACCACTCTCCAAGAAGTAACAAATGGTGTGTTGATGATGAACTCCTTGCTCTCATGCTTCAAATGATAGTCTCCCCAACCCTCAGCTCTCTCTCACAGGATTTGGATTTGTTGGAAAGAAGATTTGAGTGGAAAGCAACTTGGGGAAGGCTAGAGATCAAGATTCATATGGTAGGAATGGAATATCTTGACCTCAACACAAGGGTAGGTGGTTCTCTCTCACAAAATATATGTTGGAAGTGTAGGCATGTTCTGATGGCTCTCTCCACGAATGAAGAGTGGGTGGAGGGGTATATATAGCCTCCACACAAAATCTAACCATTACACACAACTTACCAATCTCGGTGGGACCGAATCATGAAACTCGGTCGGACCGATTTAGCAAATAATGTGACCGTTAGGATTTTCGGTGGCACCGACATGTCAACTCGGTGGGACCGATATGGTTAGGGTTAGGGCATAACGTAATCTCGGTGAGACCGATTACACAAACTCGGTGGGACCGATTTTGGTAATAAGCTAACCGGAGAGTTGATCAAGCAAACTTGGTGGGACCGATTCGCTCATCTCGGTGAGACCGAAACGTTATGAAAGGGAAACAGAGAGTTTGCATTGCAATCTTGGTGGGACCGATCGCTCATCTCGGTTGGACCGAAACGTTACGAAGGGAAACATAGAGATTACAATCCCATCTCGGTGAGACCGAGATCCCTATTGATGAGACCGAGAAGACTAGGGTTTGTGGCAGTGGCTATGACATCTGAACTCGGTGGCGCCGGGTAGAAAGAATCGGTGGGGCCGAGTTGGAATTTTGGTTTGGGTCATATGTGGATGTGAGAAAGTAGTTGAGGGCTTTGGAGCATATCACTAAGCATTTTGAGCAAGAGCCTCATTAAGCAACACCTCATCCCTTCTTGATAGTATTGGCTTTTCCTATAGACTCAATGTGATCTTGGATCACTAAAATAGAAAATGTAGAGTCTTGTGCTTTGAGCTTGAGCCAATCCTTTTGTCCTTACCATTTTGAGGGATCCACTTTTCTCATCCATGCCATGCCAATCATTGAGCTTTCCTAAAATATTTATCTTGAAATAGCATTAGCTCAATGAGCTATATGTTGTCAGGAATTACCAAAACCACCCTGGGATAGTTGCTCTTTCATCTGCCCAAAAGAGGTTCAAAACAAAAAAATGTTTTCTATATGGTTTGTTCATCAGTTACATCCATGATTTAAGTCTATTTTTTTCGTGTACTAGGGGTATGACACATGTGGATATTTGAAATGGATCAATGAAGGATGGATGGGGAGAGCGAGGACCGTGATCCAAAAGCTCTCTAATGAAAGTTTGAGGCCACAGAAATCACAGATGGAGAAGGACAAGCATATAGCTTGCATGAAAGAAGAGAGGAAGGTGGAAAATGTCAACTTGAAGCATGCCATTAAGAGCAGGGGTAGAAGGGATTTATTTGCATTATCATTCATAGGTGGATGTGTACTTATGTATGATGTCATGTAGTTGTTCGTCAGGTGAATTATATAAAATGATCTGATTGCTTTCTAAACTTTTTGTAAGCCCTTTCAAAAATAAATGGATACATTTCGGAAATAGTTTAAAGCATTTTGAGAACTATGTGATAGCAAATTCAACAATTGTCTTCGACCTACAACATTAGACTCACCTAATACAACATTACAACAGTAGCTTCAACAAGCCAAGCAACATGCTAGTAAAACAACTTTTTATCAAGATCACTATACATCTAAGCTAGATCTAATTCCTCCTCGTCAACTAGTTCATCCTCAGTGATGTTTAAGTATTTATTGCCCTCCTCAAATTTACGTCGTATTTCTTCCACACCAGTAGCAGGAACTAAAACACCTAATGTTTCATCTCTTTTGTCGTCAACATTTTCGAAAGTGTTATCTTCCCCCTTTTCACCCTCAACATTTCTGGTAGCATCATGATACTCCACTTAGTGCTCAACATCCACAACAAAACAATGTGGTGAAGAATGGACGACTTCTTGATAGGCTTGTATAGTCGTGTCATGTTGACCATCAAAATTTTCTGGAACATCATATGTACCTCTCCACCCAATAGCCACAACCACCTTCCATGGTTCACAAAGTATTGTGTCCTCCAAGTAAATACTTGTGCTATCTTGGGACGCTACTAATAAAATCATTATCATTAGTATTTGAGAAATCGCACTACTTACTATTATCTTGAGTAGACATGATAAAGATTCAAGAAAATATAGTAACACAACTTTTTTGTATTTTAATTTTTTAGAGAAGGAGGGGGAGATGAAAATACAAGGCAAATAAAAAGGAAAATAACGAAGAAAGTAAAAACAAGCAAAGTGATAAATTTGTGCGAAGGCACCTGGTTTGTTTGGTGAAGCCTCCCCGGCAACGGCGCCAGAAATCCTTATGCTACTTGTGTTAGTGTTGGGATTTCCGCGAAGAGGAAGGGATGAAGTAGTATAGTCGAATATAGTATTTCCCTCATTTAAGAACCAAGGTATATTGAACCAATAGGAGACGTCACACAAACAACGTGAACGCTACCTGCACACACAAAAAGCAAATGCTTGCACCCAATGAAGGAAAGAGGGTTGTCAATCCCCTTGTTAACACCAATTGCAAGGATTAAATCTGATAGTTCTAGGTATATAAATAAAATAAAATAAAAGAAAATAAACTGCAAGCAATTTCAGGTTTTTAGTAATAATGGAGAATGGACCCAGGGGGCATAGGTTCACTAGAGGCTTCTCTCATAAGAATAGCCATGGTGGGTAAACAAATTACTGTTGGGAATTGACAGAATTGCGCATAGTTATGATTATGATTTTTCAAGGCATGATTCTTATAGGAGTTACGCCCATGATAGGTAGACCATTAAACTAGTGATGCCTATTACTATGACTCCACCCCAAGACCGCTATCTAGAATGCATCTCAAAGTATTAAGTTCATGAAAAACAGAGTAATGCTTTAAGCAAAATGACATAATGTAGACAAAGTAGGACCAAACAATATGTTCAAACCCCGTCGTTTTATCCTTAGTAGCAACAATACAATATGTGCCTTGCTACCCCTCATGTCAAAGACTAGGACACCACAATATTGAACCCACTACTATGCACCACTTCCTTTGAAGATCTACTCATCAACTTGGCCAAAGAAAACTCACAGATCGGAAAGCATACATAGCTATAAAATCACACATAAATAGATCTAAAACAGATTCAAACACTTTCAATAAATAATTTGATCATAAACCCACATTTCATCGGGTCACAACAAACACAACACAAGAATTACATCAAAACAGATCTCTAAAGCGATAATTGTATTAAAGATCAAAGAGATAGAGAGAGAGAGAGAGCCATATATCTACTGCTATTGACCCGTAGGTCCTGTAGGAACTACTCATTCATCATCATGGAGACAACAAGGTTGATGAAGATTGCCTACCCAATGGCCCCCCTGGCATAGTACTAACGGAGGCCTCTAGATGGGATCACGGAAGAACAAAGGCTTGCGACGACAAAAGAACTATTTCGGGTCTCACTTTGGGGCTTTGTGAATATTTCTGAATTTATAGAGTTGGAATTAGGGCAAACTGAGCCTGGGGTGCCCACAAGCTCACATGGCGCCCCCCAGGGGTGCACCACCTGAGCTTGTGGCTCCCTCAAACGTCTTCTGGTGCCTCCCCAAAGCTTGTAGGGTCTCTTCTGGTCCAGAAAAAATCACCGTAAAATTTCATCGTGTTTGAACTTTGTTTGGTATGGTTTTTCTGTGAAACAAAGAAACATGCAAAAAACATGAACTAGCATTGGCAATTAAGTTAATAGGTTAGTCCACAAAACGATATAAAATTGCATATAAAGAATACAAGATTGTTAACAACGTGAAAGAATCAAAAAGTTATAGATACATTGGAGACGTATCGGTGCTGACCCCGCATGTACGAGTCTGTGCTAGGACGATAGTGTGCGCTCAGTCTGGGGTGACCATTACTTGTGATTTTGCGGTAGGGAAGTCTTTCATGACAGTGGTGGAAACATTCACCCGACTAATGGCAGGAATATTGTTATTCCCACTTGGGTTTAGTCCCTCGACATGCACCCCATCCCTGCTTTCCACAGGGCCCGATCCGACTGCAGTGATCATTGTGAGTGCATCAAACTCTATGGCATTCATTTGCTTATGTGGTTTCAAACTTTCAATTTAGCAGTTAGGTTTTTAGGTCGCTTCTAAATCCAGACATTTCGAACCAACAAGTATGATGCTAGGGAATTGCATTCAGGAGGTTGTTGCAGATATATGTATCAATGCCTTTTGGTTTTAGCGCTAGTTCTAGGCTGACCAGAGCAGTGAGCGTAATTAGTTTAATCATTGATTAAGGTTTGTGTTCCGGAAAGCCTATGATTAATCAAGGGTGGAAAGTTCCATTTTGGGAAAAGAACGGTTTGGTTACAACTGTCTTGATGGTGATCTTCACAAAGGGGGTGCATGTGCTAGGATGTTTGGGTTCTATAAGATTCCCTTCGTAGTCGATTGTGTATTTCACCTGATATTTGTCATTATAGTCATTTGCGTGCATGTTGGTTGATACTTCTCCAACATATCTATAATTTATGAGTATTCATGCTATGTTTACAATGATTTTATATGATTTTGGTGCACTTTTATATGATTTTTATTAACTAACCTATTAATTTAGTGCCCAGTGGCAGTTCTTGTTTGGGCTATTTTTGTTTTGTAGAAAACCATAGCAAACAAAGTCCAAACGCGATAAAAATTTATGTTGATTTTTTTGGAACATAAGAGACCCCCAAAGCTTCGAGGAAGGACCAGAAGACCCACGAGTCGTCCACGAGCTCACCCCGTGTGCCCTGGGAGGTAGGGAGTGCCACCCGAGCTTGTGGGCCCCTCATAACTCTTATTGGCGTGAAACCAACGCTAAATTTCTTATAAATCAGGAAACCACACCAAAGAAACCTAGAACTTTTACGTCCCCGCTGCAAGCCTCTATACCAAAGTGATCTCATCTGGAGACCTTTTCCGGAACCTTGACGGAGGGGCAAGCCATCACCAGAGGCTGTCTCCATCGTCCGGACGGTCTCCATGATGAGAATGGAGTAGTTCACCCCGGGGCTGAGGGTATGTACTAGTAGCTATGAGTTTGATCTCTCTCTCTCTCTCTCTCTCTCTCTCTCTCTCTCTCTCGTGTTCTTAATTTGGCACGATCTTGATGTACCATGAGCTTTCTTAATATAGTTGGATCATATGGTGTTCTTCCCTCACTATCTTCATTGTGATGAACTGAGTCTCACCCTTTGAGGTTTCATTTATCTGATTGAATATTTGGATTTGAGATCACTTGATGTATGTCTTGCATGTGGATACCCATGGTGACAATGGGGTATTCTATTGAGTCACTTGATGTATGTTTTGTTAATCAACTTGTTGATTCCCGTGGTGACATTGGGATGATCTTGGCACATAGGTTGATTCACATTTTCGTCCTACTTTCTCCGATAAAAGATTTGGGGTAATTTTGAAGTTGTTTGTGTTGGATTGAACATTATGAATCTGAAATTGTCTGATGCATATCAAATAATTGACTCACAGATACTTGTGGTGACATTGGAGTATCTAGGTAACATTAGAGTTCATTGGTGCGTATCATATGGTGTTATTGTAGTACAAACTCTAGGACTGTTTGTGACACTTATAGGGATGGCTTAATAGATTGATCAGAAAGATAACTTTGAGGTGGTTTGCTACCTACAACTGTTTCATCTTATGTTCTCCTGATTGATAGGAACTTTGGAGTGATTCTTTGTCGCATGTTGAGGGATTGTTATATGATTTAATTATGTTAGCACTGTTGAGAGACTGCACTAGTGAAAGTATGAACCTAGGCCTTGTTTCTAAGCATTGCAATACTGCTTGTGCTCACTTTTGTTACTTGCCACCTTGCTGTTTTTATTATTTTAGATTACAAAACCTATATCTACTATACATACTGCACTTGTATCACCATCTCTTCACCGAACTAGTGCACCTATACAATTTACCATTGTATTGGGTGTGTTGTGGACACAAGATATTTCTTTGTATTTGATTGCAAGGTTGTTTGGGAGAGACCATATTCAACTTACACCTCTCATGGATTGATAAACCTTAGGCCATCCACTTGAGGGAAATTTGCTTCCAAAATGGGGTCAAGCCCTTTCAAGGGAACCTTCTGGGTGACCTGCATGGGCTTATAGATAACCTTGAGAAGCTCTAGTCCATACCTTCTAGATCTACTAGTATTTTGCCATGGCCATTAGTTTTAGCTAAATATGAAGCTACATGACCTCAGTGGCCCGTCTTCTTAGTCATTCGGTAGTTGAAAATTGAGTGCTTCCTCGCCTTCAAACCCCCATGTAAGGATAAGTTCTACTCATCATGTTTGACCTTTCTGGCATGGACGTCGTGTCTAGGCGCAACCAGCACGAAAAATAGCCACCACTGATCCAAGAGTGCTTGTTCTTGTTGTCATTCATAGGTTGATTTCCTTCTTGGATGCAATTGGCCTCTACGCTAGGGTCACAATGGGTCATCCATGTATTTTGAGATGGGCCATTTGGACAACTTTCGAGATTAATGTTATCGTGTTGTACACAGAAACCAAGGACTGGTTGTTCCACCGAACAATATTAGGCCGACTCAAACAATCCTCGGGTGCATACCATGCACATCACTTTCTAACCGTCTCATGCCCCGTCTATGATATCTCCGAATGAGAGTGTGTTGTATGTTCGTCCGCCGAGCACGGTGTGCTCGGATGCTCCAGCTCACATCCATGTCAGGTGTGTGTGTGTGTGGGGGGGGGGTTGAGCATATTGCTAGTAGTCGGTTGTTCCGGTGAAGAAGTCAAAGGGGCCTACAAGGTAAAGCGAAGGCAGTCCACCAGGCTGTTGTATGCCGCTGGATCGCTGGTTAGTGTAGTTTATCTTTTAGTACCCATCCTTTGGACATCGCAACCCCTAGCCGGATGGCCTTCGTTGTCAGATTGTGTCATGGATTTATCACGTCAGATGTCCTAGTGTGAGGAATTAGTCGTGAGGCCAACGCATCTATGCGGTAGCTTGAAGGGGTTGGTCGGAATCGAGAGACACAACAGGCAAGACAAAGGATTTAGACAGCTTCAGGCCCCGGGAAACATCATCCGGTAAAAGCCCTAGATGCTGTTTGAGGCTAGGTCTTATTATCATCATGAGGGAGTCGCCGTAAACCGGATCTCCTCTAGTTGTGTCTAGCCCTAGAGATTGTTTCTTGTTCCTTCTTTGGGGAGCCCTGCCCCTCCTTATATATGTTGAAGGGGCTGTTTACATGGCTAGTCCTAGTTGGACTAGGATTATTCTATTACAAGTGGAGTCCTAGTCTTGCTTCCTTTGTAGGGGAATAGTCCTTACGCTTTCCTCATAAACCGGCCCACCATTAAACGTGAACTGGCCTTCTGGGCCTTGGGCCTCGTCATCCATTTGACCCGCGCGCCGGGTTTTTAATGAACTGCCAAGATCGGGCGGGTTACCCGCGAATCGCCAAGCTTCGGGTGGGTTACTAGTGAGTCATCTAGTCCGGCCGGGTTATACTTCCGGCCGGGTTATGCCGCATGGTATATCCCCGACATTAGCCCCCAGTTTAATTTGGATTTATCCATGTTAAACTGATCTGCAACATAAACACAAGAACAAAAATGACGGGTTGTGCTCCGGGTTAAAAATTCTTGTAAACCGGCATCTGATCATCCTTAAATCCTTGTCATTTCCTCCTTCTAGAAAATCCGGGTCATGAGACCAGCTTCATAATCAATTTGCTTGTAGAAGAAATATTGTAAATAAAGAATCCATTTGATTCGTCCTTCAATGCTCTGACTTGACAAAAATATTGGTCTTCAAATATTCAACTGATATTCAGCCGGTTTGAAGATGTAGAACTTGCTGATCTATGATTTCCAAAATCGTCGGGTTATAAAAACTGATAATTCCAGGCCATGATTGTTTCCAATGCCGGTTCATGATGGTTGCCAATGTCGGTTCATGATTGTTGCAGACACTAGGTCATAATGATTGGTGATGCCGGGTAAATCCGGTTTGCTCAAAACTGAAAAATCGGAAGATATTTCTCCCTTATATCCATATTACCTGTAGCTCCCAAGTCTTGAACAGAACTAAGTGATGATTTGAGACTTGTTTCCATATAATTACTGCCAGTTTGAAGAAATCCATGTTGTTCATCTCAGTCACTAGCAAAAAAACTGAATACTCCATATATGTAGCCCCCAAATACCGGGTTGTCATGCTTGCAGCAACCTGGGACTTGACATTTCCTTATGCTCATAAAAACTTCAACAAGTGTAGCCCCCAAGGGCCGGGTCATTATGCAATAATGAGCAGGGACTTTGTAAATATAATCATGTAAACTTTGAATAGCAACAGTGTAGCCCCCAAGGGCCGGCTTAGTAAGATAATATTGAGCTGGGACTTGGTATATACTTCAATGAAAATAACATCATATGATGTAACCCCCATCATGGGGCTTGAATCCACGTCCACAAGGTTAAGAGCATTGTGCTTTACCAACTGAGCAGTGAATCCTTCAATAAGAGATGAAAATTTGTGTACCTTGAATTGTTGACAGGAGCAATTGGTAGCCCCCAAGGGCCGGCTCATTATAATGTGATGAGTCGGGTTTTTAATGAGTTGAGCAAAAAATGACTTCGCATTAGCCCCAAGTGTCATGGTGCATGCTTGCAGCGACATGAGACTTGCATATTTGATGTAATCTCAACTTGAATAATATAGCCCCCAAGTGCCGGGTTGTAAGCCTACAGCGACTCGGGACTATTCCTTTAATTGTAGAATAAATCATATCCATTGATAATATGATAGCCATTGCGCTTAAAGCGACTTTGAAAACCTTGATCATAATACTGGTTATTGATAACCATAATAAAATCCAGCCATGTTGGCTATTTAAAGAATTTAATAATATATCCAATGATTTATAAGCACATGATCCAATGGCGCAATCCAAATATATACTGGCGACTTATAGTCCAAAGCCAGGCCGAGTTAATAAACGCCGGTGATTTATAATTATGCTTTGTTCAACCTGTTTCTGCATACAACAAGTTTAAAGTGTCCTGGCGGTTTATCACCGGACGGGTCATAATGCCCAACATATAACCCGGGTTTATAACCAAGGCTGCAAGGATAATAAAATATGAAATATATCATACCTGTGATATTGAATCACATCGTTGGTTTACCAACTTTCTTGTAGTAAGGGTGATAATCCAAATCTGGAGTACTGATAACTCCCACCATGCTTTGCTGGTAATTCCCACCATGCTTTGCTGGTTTATAATGAAGCCATGCCGGGGTATAATAACAACCGGATTATCCATATAATACTGGCGACTTGTAGTCAAAACTAGGTCGGGTCAATAAACACCGGATTATAAGTGATTATGTACTGACAACTTGTAGTTGAAAGTCGAGCCGGGTTAATGAACGCTGGTTCACCAAAAACCTCATAAATCTCATCAAAGGAGAAAAAACTTGGCAAATAAAAGCATATAAAACTTGTAGTCGAGGCTTTTCACGGGCTGCCAGGCCCCAAATTCGAGGCTTTTCATGGGCTGCCAGGCCGCTGAGTTAAACCATTTGACAAAGCCTTTTAAGATGGGCCTCCAATTAACCAATCGTCGTTTTAACTTTGACAAGTTCAGGGTCTATATAAGATTGACTTGTCAAATGTTCGGCGGGTCATACCAGGATTACCTGGACAGGAGTGGCTTACTTGATGAAGGCAGGTTAACCCGGGGTTTTAGGTGAATACACCAGGCTTCCAAGCCGTGGCTTGATAGCCAATTACAAGGGTCCTTTCAAACTCTTTGTTGCTTTGCACAAAGATCCCCCAAGTAACTTTGTGAGTTGTGCTCAATGGGTGCCTATGTTTGAGTTGTGCTTTTGCAACACTCTCTTTGGCCCCTAAATAAATTCCCTGGTGGCCTTACACTGATCAAGAGGTGTAGCTATGGTTCGAATATGACCAAGTCCCCAAGTGATCAATAATATGATAAGCCAATAAAGCTGGATACCCATGTTTGAACCGCGCATCATGGCAACAGGTCCTCTTTGGCAACTTTTAACTTTTTGCTAGAGATAAATTCTTCTTGAACCGGGATTTTGAGCCGGATATTGAGAGCGTTAGAGCTGTATGCGAGACATCTTTCCCTTGAACCGGACCTTAAACCAGAATCTTTATTTTCAGCCGGAATTTTTTCTGACGGCCTTTAAACTCGAACTTGCGAGAGGTTAATTCTTTTTGAACCGAACATTCTTAAACCGGATTTCAGAGCTTCATAGCTTTGTGGGAGAACAGATTTCCCTTGAACCGGATTGTAAACCGGATATTTGAGAGCTTCAGTGAGACTGACTTCCCTTGAGCCGGATTTTAAACCGGAATCCTTTCTGATGACCCGGAACTTCTTCCTTAAGCCGGGATTTTGTAACTAGCATATCCTTTCTAAGCCAAAAATTTTCTGACGGCCTTTAAACTTTCATAAATATAACAATAGCCTCTGGGACCGGGTTATCTTTTCCTCCATCGTCCTGGGGTTCTTAAATTTGCTGAAACTGGCAAGATTTGCTGAGTCATTTCATCGTAGCCCCTGAGTCTCAGAGGTGACTCGAGGAGTTGGCTTGAGACTCTCCATATTTGATCGTGATGTAAATTGGCATAACTTGTATATCATTGATGTTGATAGCACGATGTGAATCCACAGAAGGTTGAGGTGACTGCAACGAGTTATAAATGATCCCGTATGAGCCGTGTCCGCAACTCAGCCACTGGTTCCTTCCAACTGGCTGTTTGTAGTTAACCAAACTGTAGTGGCGGCGACTTGTGCGCCTGTCCATTGAACCATCCAGTGCAGACGGCGGTTGACGGTATATAATAATTTGCCTCCATTTTGTTGAAAGAAAACCGGGCTACCCAAGCTGTGACTTTCTCATACTCAATAAACAACTCATGCAGACAGGTGCGGCCCGGTGTGTTGATGTAGACTAGGCCACGAGAGACGGACGATAAATACGACCACAACATCTGAGACGGCACAGACAGATGAATCGACCGTGTCATTATAAGCCGGTGCGGACGGGCAAGTTGTCCTCCTTATTGTAAGCCGGCGTGGTCGCGAGAGACGGCCACGACGTTGTAAGCCGGTGCAGGAGTCCGTTGAGTAACGACGACCACCTGTGCCAAAATATGTTGCCATGCCCCCATCTCCGCGGTATAATATCCCTTTTTGTCATAAATAATTGCCCTGCATAAACAATATTGCAGACCAAGGCAAAGATAAACTTGGTCTTTGACAAAAACAACATGTGCCAATAAAATAAACTTGGATGGATATCACCTGATTTGTTTAGACAACTGATGATCCGTTTATCGCGACAGAGGTGGATCAGGCAGACCAGCCACTCAATATAACCCCAGCGGCTCAAAGCGGCAAGGGCGGTTCAACGTAGATTAAGCTGCACGGGCGGCGACTTGTGCACACCTATTCCATCAGTAAGCGGGCACAGACGCCTGTGCGTGATGGTGCTGACGTACACTTCATAGGCACAACATGGCACCACCTTTGCTGATTTACTCAGTCGACCGATGACCCGTTCGTCGTGACTGAAACGGCTCCGGTAAACCGGCGACTCAATATAATCCCAGTGGTTCGAGCAGAGTGGCGTCTCCGGCGACTCAACACGGCAGAGGTGACTCAGCACGGCATGTCTGCGTCCAGTTCTGTTGGATGGTACAACACAAACGAATGTCCCCTTTTCTCTTTTATATGACAACAAAAGAATTGCAGCACCACGCCACCCTTGGGTGACATCCTCGAATCAACACATACATGCATGCATGCACTGCTCCATTATCCTCCTGCCACATTTTTTTTCACACCTGTGCCACCACGCGGGGCGAACCCGGCAGCCCAGAGGCCACATGCACAGTGGTTCAAGAACTCAGCAGTGAACAATTTGGCGCGACGTCAGCGGCAGTACAATGGCTCAAGAGCTGCAGCGACAACGTGCTAAGACGGCGGCAGCTCGCCCCTTTACACGTGTACAACACCCACGTGAATAGTATAGACCCTATTGGACCTTTGTTTATTAGTAGTAGCCAGTACGGCTGAGGCTGGTCACAGTGGGGAGGAACTTAGGAGTAACATCACACACTCCAATACAACTTTGCTTATGTGGCACGTATTTAAATAAGAGAGAGGTGTTTGTGGTAACTAGCTAAGTTACCGGAACATCACACACTCCAAGAAACAATGAGTCTATGACCTAATAAATACATCGTCGCATGACACTACATAGATGTTCCTACCCACTATGGAGATAGTAACATAGTCTAGGAAAGTGTGTAAGTTACTAGCTTATGTTCTTGCCCATTGTGACCATCCTGATGGATATGACTCGGAAGTAGTAATTAGCAGTAGAGACAAAATGCCTCAGGATTCCGTGTGCCGGTGAGAACGTATTGCCACAGGAAACCATGGTTTCGGCGAGTCGATGCTTGCATTAATGGATCGCGGACACGTCCTCAACTTGCTATGGCGACAGTGCAGTCGGCACAACCTTATTTTCCTTGATCTTTAAATCTTGCAGACTATGAATTCGAACCGATAATCTACAACCCGGCGCCGGCGGATCGGTATTGTGGTTGTTGAATTTCCAATCATATCTGTCTCCGTTCCTGGTCTTGGCCCTTCTGGAGCATCGCATATCAAAAAACTCCTAATATTTCTGATGAACCATTATGGGACTTGATCCATCGTGAACAACCGCGGATCTCCTACGCAATAATAATCGGACCTTGGCGGATCCGTAGCAGAAAATACTCCCTCTGTTTCTTTTTAGTCTGCATATAAGATTTGGTCAAAGTCAAACTTTGTTAACTTTGACTAAGTTTATAGAAAAAACTGTCAATATTCACAATATGAAATCAATATTGTTGGATGCATCATGAAATTAATTTTCATACCATATAGCTTTAGTATTGTAGATGTTGATATTTCCCCCTACAAAGTTAGTCAAACTTTGCAACGTTTGACTTTGACCAAATCTTATATGGAGACTAAAAAGAAACGGAGGGAGTACCATAAATCATAAATCTGGACTGATAAACTTGAACTTGATGCAGATCTTTCAAAACCGGCTCTTCTTCATCTGGAAAATCACGAACTTCTCGATCCCTGGGAGAGATCCCTCCAAGAACTCAACACCACCGTGCGTGAGCCCCACGGTGGGCGCCAACTATCATGGATTTATCACGTCAGATGTCCTAGTGTGAGGACTTAGTCTTGAGGCCAACGCATCTATGCGGCAGCTTGAAGGGGTTGGTCGGAATCGAGAGACGCAACATGAAGACAAAGGATTTAGACAGCTTCGGGCCCCGTGAAACATCATCCGGTAAAAGCCCTACATGTTGTTTGAGGCTAGGTCTTATTATCATCACGAGGGAGTCGCCGTAAACCGGCTCTCCTCTAGTTGTGTCTAGCCCTAGAGATTGTTTCTTGTTCCTTCTTTGGGGAGCCCCGCCCCTCCTTATATATGTTGAAGGGGCGGTTTACATGGCTAGTCCTAGTTGGACTAGGATTATTCTATTACAAGTGGAGTCCTAGTCTTGCTTCCTTTGTAGGGGAATAGTCCTTACGCTTTCCTCATAAACCGGCCCACCATTAAACGTGAACCGGTCTTCTGGGCCTTGGGCCTCGTCATCCATTTGACCCACCCGTCGGGTTATTAATGAACTACCAAGATCGGGCGGGTTACCCATGAATCGCCAAGCTCCGGGCGGGTTACTAGTGAGTCGTCCAGTCCGGCCGGGTTATACTTCCGACCAGGTTACGCCGCGGGGTATATCCCCGACAGATTGCGTGTGTTAATCCAAGTGTGGTCGATGTGGAGATGCTTTGGCTACTTGGCCTGTCGACGTACCCAGCCGGACTGTATCATGCTAGCCATCTTACGATTATGCAAAACAATATGACATCACGAATAGCATTGGTTACGTGTACGTTTCTAATGTGGTTATACATATGCTTCTTGGTGTACTTGTGTTTCTGCTTATAGTTGTCCAAGGAACGAAGTACCCTCTGTAGATCCTTTATAGAAAATGTCATTCATAGGTTGCGTAGATTTTTGACAGCGATTGGCCTTCGCGTCAATGGCACGACTATCACCAATATGCATGAATAACCTAAGATTTGAGATTCTGATGTATAAAACAGCAAATGCATGTGTTTTATATGTGGGATAAGTGTAAAAGAATGGATTTGGGTGAAGCAGGGCTAAGTCTCAGGCTCCTGCTATTGACTTCTTTGGCAATTTTTTGCATAAGCATTCCATGAGCATGTGCATATGGATATAGATAGGATGGCATCCTGCATCATTCTCATCTGCATAAAGTTGCAGTTCTGAAGGAAATATTCCCTAGAGGCAAAATAAAGTTGTTATTTTATATTTCCTTATTCACGATAAATGTTTATTATTCATGCTAGAATTGTATTAACTGGAAACTTGATACATGTGTGAATACATAGACAAAACACCGTGTCCCTCGTATGCCTGTACTAGACTAGCTCGTTGATCAAAGATGTTTAAGTTTCCTAGCCATGGACATGTGTTGTCATTTGATGAACGGGATCACATCATTAGGAGAATGATGTGATGGACAAGACCCATCCGTTAGCTTAGCATTATGATCATTCAGTTTTATTGCTATTGCTTTCTTCATGTCAAATACATATTCCTCTGACTATGAGATTATGCAACCCCCGGACACCAGAGGAATGCCTTTTGTGCTATCAAATGTCACAAGCAACTCGGTGATTGTAAAAATGCTCTACAGGTATCTCCAAAGGTGTTTGTTGGGTTGGCATAGATCGAGATTAGGATTTGTCACTCCGAGTATCAGAGAGGTATCTCTAGGCCCTCTCGGTAATGCATATCATATGAAGCCTTGCAAGTAATGTGACTAATGAGTTAGTTACGGGATGACGCATTATGGAACGAGTAAAGAGACTTGCCAGTAACGAGATTGAACTAGGTATGGAGATACCGACGATCGAATCTCGGGCAAGTAACATACCGATGACAAAGGGAATAACATATGTTGACATTGCGGTTTGACCAATAAACATCTTCGTAGAATATGTGGGAACTAATATGAGCATCCAGGTTCCGCTATTGGTTATTTACTAGAGAGGTGTCCCAATCATGTCTACATAGTTCTCGAACCCGTAGGGTCCGCATCCTTAATGTTCGATGATGATATGTATTATATGAGTTATGTGTTTTGGTGACCGGAGGTTGTTCGGAGTACCGGATGAGATCACGGACATGACGAGGAGTCTTGAAATGGTCGAGAGGTAAAGATTGATATATGGGAAGGTGGTATTCGGACACCGGAAGGGTTCTTGAGTGTATCGGGTACAAACTGGAGTACCAGAGGGGTTACCGGAACCCCCCGGTGGAAGATATGGGCTATAGGAGGGAGGCTAACCAGCCCACAAGGGGATGGTGTGCCCCCCACAAGGGAGGAGGCCGAATTGGAGTAGGGAAGGGGGCACCACCCCCTTTCCTTCTCCCTCTTGCTCTCCCTCTCCTTCCCCCTTTCCCCCTATGTTAGAAGGAAGGGGGGGCGACTAGGACTAGGAGTCCTAGTAGGACTCCCCCCATGGCGCGCACCCTAGGTCCGGCCTCCTCCCCTCTCCCTACTTTATATACGG